>NW_022437160.1:21091-53986 GCF_009761245.1 Sapajus apella
AAAAAAAAAAAAAAAGAAAAAAAAGAAACTGTGTCTTCAAAAAAGAAAAAGAAAAAACAGGCGACTGCAACCGAGGGCTCAGATTCTCATAAAAAGAGACCAGACACACGTACACGGAAACCCGGAGAGAGGCAGACAGGATCCTGGCGGCAGAGGGACGGAGGGAAAGGGGACCCCGGGGCGGGAAAGGCGCAGAGCCCGAGCGGGCGGCGGCGGGGCAGGGCGGGTGTCCCGGCAGAGGGCGCGCGGTCGCCCTGTCGCCCTCCGCCCCGCCGGGGTCACGGCGCCCCCTCCCCCGCGCCCTGGCCGCCCTGCCTGGCTATTTTTACGCGCGGACACCGGACACCGGGCTGGGGCTGGGGCGGCGGCGGCGGCGGCGGCGGCCGAGGCGGGGCCGCACCGGGCCGGGCATCGGGGCCACACGTCCGTTCGCGGGTCGCCGGGGCTGCGCGCGCCATGGAGCCGCGGTGCCCGCCGCCGTGCGGCTGCTGCGAGCGGCTGGTGCTCAACGTGGCGGGGCTGCGCTTCGAGACCCGGGCGCGCACGCTGGGCCGCTTCCCGGACACGCTGCTAGGGGACCCCGCGCGCCGCGGCCGCTTCTACGACGACGCGCGCCGAGAGTACTTCTTCGACCGGCACCGGCCCAGCTTCGACGCGGTGCTCTACTACTACCAGTCGGGCGGCCGGCTGCGGCGGCCGGCGCACGTGCCGCTGGACGTCTTCCTGGAGGAGGTGGCCTTCTACGGGCTGGGCGCGGCGGCCCTGGCGCGCCTGCGCGAGGACGAGGGCTGCCCGGTGCCCCCCGAGCGCCCCCTGCCCCGCCGCGCCTTCGCGCGCCAGCTCTGGTTGCTCTTTGAGTTTCCCGAGAGCTCGCAGGCCGCGCGCGTGCTCGCCGTGGTCTCCGTGCTGGTCATCCTCGTCTCCATCGTCGTCTTCTGCCTCGAGACGCTGCCTGACTTCCGCGACGACCGCGACGGCCCGGGGCTCGCCGCGGTGGCCGCAGCCGGCCCGGTGAGAGGCGGGGCGTGGGTGGAGGCGGGCGGGGTTTGGGAGGAGATGGGCGGGGTCGAGGGGGACCTGGCCAATCATAAGGCGGGGCCAGGGGCTGCGAGGGGTGGGTCAGCCAAAGACAGGGTGGGCTGGAGGCGGGGCCCGAGGATCCCAGTCCGAGCACCTGCCGGGTCAGAAGGTGGGGTTGAGGACGGTGAGAAACCCCGCGTGCCGAGGGAAGGGCCCTTGGTGCAAGGGTTAGGAGGACAGTAACATTAAAAATCAGAGCTGAGGGGGCCAAGGAGAGCCTGAAAGCTCCGGGGTCTGTGCAGCTGGGAAGGATGGGCTGGAGTTGATGAAAGGCAGGCCCCGAGAACACTGCTGAGGGTGCTGGAGCCCAAGGAGCAAGAGTAGGAGGAATCCATGGAAGGAAAGCCGGGCTGAGGGACCAGAGGAGGGGCCTAGGGCTTGGCTTGCACAGAAGGTCTTTTTTTGTTGTTGTTTTTTTGAGACGGAGTCTCGTTCTGTCGCCCAGACTGGAGTGCAGTGGTGCGACTTCAGGTCACTGCCACCTCCGCCTCCCGGGTTCAAGCGATTCTCCTGCCTCAGCCTCCCGAGTAGCTGGGACTACAGGTGCACACCACCACACCCAGTTAATTCTTGTATTTTTAGTAGAGACAAAGTTTTACTATCCTGGCCAGGCTGGTCTCGAACTCCTGACCTCAGGTGATCCTCCTGCCTCGGCCTCCCAAAGCGCTGGGATTACAGGTGTGAGCCACTGCACCTGGACGTAGAGAAGGTCTTTAAGCGTTATAATCTGGGCTGGGATTGGGGAAGGCAAGGAATAGCTAGGCAGGAGGTGGTGGGGTCAGGGCAGGGACCCTCCCCATCTAGAAAATCAATACTGGAGATGGGACTTTGGGAGAGAAGAGGTTGCACCCTACTCAGACATAAGTTCCCTCGCATGAAGGGGCAGGGACCACCTCTCCAGCCACCACCAGGTCAGGAAACCAGAAAGTTCATCCAGGGATGATCCCTGGGGTCCTGGGAGGAAGTCTGGGGCAACCAGGTCACTGGGGACATCGGTGCAGCGGCTACTGACCAACATGTAAAGAGGAGTTGGGTATTTAAACGATGATTAAGGCTCTCCCAGTGTCCCAGCCCTGGCCTGGCCCTCCCTAAACACTTTCCTCCCTGCAGTTCCCTGCTCGGCTGAATGGCTCCAGTCTAGTGCCTGGAAATGCGCCCCGCCTGCCCTTCAACGACCCGTTCTTCGTGGTGGAGACGCTGTGCATTTGCTGGTTCTCCTTTGAGCTGCTGGTGCGCCTCCTGGCTTGTCCAAGCAAGGCGATCTTCTTCAAGAATGTGATGAACCTCATCGATTTTGTGGCTATCCTTCCTTACTTTGTGGCGCTGGGCACTGAGCTGGCCCGGCAGCGAGGGGTGGGCCAGCCGGCCATGTCACTGGCCATCCTGAGAGTCATCCGATTGGTGCGTGTCTTCCGCATCTTCAAGCTGTCCCGGCACTCCAAGGGCCTGCAGATCTTGGGCCAGACGCTTCGGGCCTCCATGCGTGAGCTGGGCCTCCTCATCTTTTTCCTCTTCATCGGTGTGGTCCTCTTTTCCAGCGCGGTCTACTTTGCTGAAGTCGACCGGGCGGACTCCCATTTCACTAGCATCCCGGAGTCCTTCTGGTGGGCAGTGGTCACTATGACTACAGTTGGCTATGGAGACATGGCACCCGTCACTGTGGGTGGCAAGATTGTGGGCTCTCTGTGTGCCATTGCCGGCGTGCTGACCATTTCCCTGCCTGTGCCCGTCATTGTCTCCAACTTCAGCTACTTTTATCACCGGGAGACAGAGGGCGAAGAGGCCGGGATGTACAGCCATGTGGACACGCAGCCTTGTGGCCCCTTGGAGGGCAAGGCCAATGGGGGGCTGGTGGATGCGGAGGTACCTGAGCTACCACCTCCACTCTGGGTGCCCCCAGGGAAACGCCTGGTCACTGAAGTGTGAAGGACAGTTGAGGTCTGGGGGACCTCACACCTCCTTAGAGGGAGGGAGGGAGGGCAGGGTGGAGGGAAAGGCTTGTGGGAGGGGATTGGGTTTAGGAAGAGCTAGGTTAAGTGGTAATGAGTGGGAGAACGCTGAGTCTTGCTGGGTCTTGGATGGTATGGTTCGGTAGCTCCTGTGGACACCTCCTTAAGTGGCAGCGAATGGCAGTGGGTTGTGTTGTGTTGATGAAGACTCGATGGAGCCTTGTGGGGTGGTGTCAAGGTAGGTTTGGTCATATCATTTTGTGAGTTTCCTGGGTCGATGTTGGGTTTGGTTGGGTTGTGAGTCTGGGTCAGTGTTGTCCGGCTGTATTGCGTGGGATTCTGTGGTTTGGTGGGTCCCCTGGGGCCATGGTGGGTCAAGTTAGATGGCCCCCCGTGGCATCATTGAGATTGATTGTGCAGTCAGGCGTGGTGCTGAGTTTCGTTGAGATGTGGTGGAGATTGCGCAGCTTTGTGGTTCTTCTAGGGCCATGTTATTTTAGGTTCTGTGAACTTGTGAGTCATGTAGAAATGTGAAGAGTCAAGTGATAGAATTTGAGCTTTCCAGGTCACACTGGGTTACGTGTGTATGAGCGAATGCATCTCGTAGGGTTCTGTTGGGCTGAATTGTGTAGAGGTGTGCGGCTGGACGTTTTTCAAGGCCACAGGGAGTCGAGTTGTGTTGAACTGTACAACCCTGTGAGCCTTGTAAGGCCAGTTCAGTTGGGTCATGCCACTGTTTCAATCTCATAGAGCCATGTTGAGTTGAGTTCCATTGAGTTGTATCACTATGTGAGTCCTATAGGAAGCTGGGTTGAGTTGGACTGTGTGAATGAGTTCCATAGGGCTACATTGGGTTGTTCTGAGTTTCGTGTAAGCACCAGGACCCAAAGGTAATAGCAGCAGGGGAGCATCATATATCAGGGAGCAAATGCCGTGGCAAGGGCTGTAGGAGACTTAACGGAACTGGCTCCCCAGCTCACCGTGGGAGGTAGGACTGCATTCTCCTCAGAGGCGATCGGGGTGAACTAGGAAGAGGTGGATGCTCCCCCCGTTTATCCACATCCACTTCGTTGTGCCGTTCACCCCATTCTCCCCTACAGTCTTATGCTCAGACATGGAGCTCAGAGCCCCAAGGGAAGGAGGAGAGAGGGAGAAAACTGCACTCTGTTCAGACGTGATAGAGGGACAGAACCAAAAGTATAGGGAGAGAGACCAGGCGAGGGACAGAGACCCAGAAAGCGAAAGAGATGGAAGCCCAGAGAGACAGAGACCCAAGGCAGAGGAACAGAGACTCAGGGAGAGGGAGACAAGGACCTGGAGCGGGGGTGGAGCAGAGACGCAGAAGAGGGGAACAGATATCCAGAGTGAGAAGGTGATAGAGACCAAGAGCAGGGGATAGAAGCCGGGTGAAGTGGCTCATGCCTGTAATCCCAGCACTCTGGGAGGCCAAGGAAAGGGGATTGCTTGAGGCCGGGAGTTCAAGACCAGCCTGGGCAACATAGTGAGACCCTATCTCTACAAAAAATACAAAAATTAGCTGAGTGTGGTGGCGTGTGCCTGTGATCCCAGCCACTCAGGAAGCTGAGGTGGAGGGATCCCTTGAGCCTGAGAGGTAGAGGCTGCATTGAGGTAAGATTGAACTGCTGCACTCCAGCCTGGGTGACAGAGCGAGACCCCATCTCAACAAACAAACAAACAAACAAAAGAGTGGGGGGATAGAGACCCAGAGGGCAGTGTCAGGCTAGAGTTGGAGACAGATCAACAGAGTCTCAGGGAAAGAGAACCAAAATAGAAAAAGGCAGAAAAGCCGGGCGCGGTGGCTCACGCCTGTAATCCCAGCACTTTGGGAGGCTGAGGTGCGCAAGAGATCGAGACTATCCTGGCCAACACGGTGAAACCCATCTCTACTAAAAAATACAAAAATTAGCCGGGCGTGGTGGCGGATGCCTGTAGTCCCAGCTACTCGGGAGGCTGAGGCAGCAGAATCGCCTGAACCCAGGAGGTGGAAGTTGCAGTGAGCTGAGATCCCGCCACTGCACTCCAGCCTGGTGACAGAGCAAGACTCAGTCTCAAAAAAAAAAAAAAAGAAAGAAAGAAAGAAAGACAAAAAAAGGCAGAAAAAGTTGGTGCCCCTGAACCCAAGAGTCACGCACAGTCTATTCCATAGAATCACAGAGTGACCCTAAACCAGGCATGTAGCCCACCCTCCCCGAGCTCAGGAAGGCTGTCAGACAAGCTGGGGGCCTCACTCTGTTTTCCCGGGGAGAAACCTGAGTCTCAGAGCAGAGGAGTGGCTTCCCAAGGTCTCACAGCTTGTCCCCAGGGGCCAGGGAGGCTGTCTGTCTGCTTCACATGTCCCCGTCAGCCTGCTGGGACACACAGGTCCTCCTGAGTCCCATAGCCTCCTTTCTTACAGACAGGGAAACTGAGGCTCAGAGGAGCACATGTTACCCAAGGTCACAAGGCTGAACATTTTCAGAAGTCTTTCAGAGCTCAAAGGGCATTTAAGGGAGGAGGAGGAAGGTTGAAATCAAACACATATAGGGCTTCCTTTGGCACAAAGTTCTTTACTTGGATTAATTTATTAAAACCTATCCAGTGGTTTAGAGTGTTGGTGTTATTTTTAGCCATACCCACCCCTTTTTGGGGTCAAATAAATCTTCCTTAGAGACGCCGGTGGGAAGCATCAGAAGGGAAATGGTTGGGGGAGAACCCGCCCCCTCTCGGCAAGTCAAAACGCAGAGCAGGAATTCACGCGGAAAGCACTGGTTTCATCTGAGTCCCTTTTCACGCAGCTAAAGAGATGAAGGTACAGATGGTAGAAAGAGTTTGATCATGGTTGAAATGAATAGAAGCTTTAGCTAGTCACTTGTCTATGAAATGGAGAGAAAGCCACATTTAGGGACAGAATGGAGACAGACCTCACAGTAACAAGAGACAAGGTGGACTCCAGCACAGAGACCTAAAGAGAAGGAGACTCAGAGAGGAACCCAGGCCCAGGAAGGAGTAGGGGCTCAGAGCAAAAGAGAGAAAGCCAAAGGCGAGGGGGAAGAGGGTAGATGGCGAGGAGTGGGGACAGAGGCCCCCACGAGGGGAAAGGGAAGCAGACAGTGACCCCAACAGAGAGGATGCAAGAGACTCAGGGAGGAGACTGGGACCCAGAGAGGGTGGACAGATAACCAGAGAGAAGAAAACTGGGACGCAGAAAGTGGGGGACAGAGACCCAGAGAGATGGGGGACAGAGACCCAGAGAGGGGGACAGAGACCCAGAGAGAGAGGGGGACAGAGACCCAGAGAGAGAGAGGGACAGAGACCCAGAGAAAGAAAGACAAACCCAGGGTTGGAGGGAGACAAATCCAGAGAGAAGGGGACAGATACCTAGAGAGAGGGGGACAGAGACCTGGAGATAGGGGACAGAGACTGTTTCCCAGTCACTCTGGAAACTTCATATGTACTATCCCCTCCAGGACTAGGAGTTAGAAGCTTGAGTCCTTCTGCTATGTGGCAGGGTGTATTGGGTGTTCAGGGACGGGGAAGTGTGGAGAAGTCTGAGAGGTGACCTGAACACACACCCAAAGCCTGGGTAGTGCCCCCCCCCCCCCGCCAATAAATAACTGGAGCGGCCTTGGGTGTCGCCCTGGCTGGGATGGTGAGGAGCAGGAAACACCCTAACCCGGGGACACCCTCCTGCCACCTTGCCATGCTATATTTAGGCTGGGGGGGGCGGGATGACCCCCGGGGCAGGTGTCAGTTTTCCTTCTGAAAATAGCGCAGGCGGAGGGGAGCGGAGTCTCAGGGTGGAGGTGTGATGGGGTGAGGGGCCCCGCAGACCTCTTGTCTCTCCGGAGACACTCCAGCTCCGGTCCCATCCCTGTCTTTCTGAGGGTCTCTCAGGGGCTCTGTCCCCCTCTTTTGGGGGCTCTGCCCTCACTCTCCCTGGGTCCCCGCTCTCTCTAGCCTTGGTCCCCCTCTTTCTCTGGGTGTCTCCCCACTTTTCCATGCCTTCTCCCATCTCTCCCTTCATCTGTCACCGTGCACCATTTCTGGAAGCAGTTCATTCTGTTCTTAAGACACATTTTTGTTTACCTCTGGGCCCTATGATACCCTGCAGGTCTCTTATCTGAGCTCAGGACAAGGCCCTCTCCCCGGTCCCCACCCAGGAAATTCCAGGGGAGAGGAGTAGGCGGGAGCCCCCACATCCACTGTCTCCCCGGGCCTGGGGCCTTATCACTGCCCAAGCCCAGCTGGTTAATGTCTAGCGTGGAGCTCCTGGGAAGTGGGGGGGAGAGCAGAGGGTGGGAATCTGCCCCGGGATTGACACGCAATTGGCAAAAGGCGGCAAAGGAATCTCAGGCCCAGACTCCTGGGGCTAATGGAGGAGGAGGCTGGGGGCTGGACTCCAGAGTCTGAGACGGGGCGGGGTTGGGAGTTGGTGGGGGGAACTGTGGGCTCAGTACTCAGGCTCCTGGGGCCGGGGAGAGAAGTGGCTGGGGTCGCAAGTCCCGGGTCTGAGGGAGGAGGGGCTGCGGGTCTGGACTCCTGAGTTTGAGGGAGGAGGGGCTGGGGACCTGGGCTCCTAGGTCTGAGGGAGGAGGGGCTGGGGGTCTGGGCTCCTGGGTCTGAGGGAGGAGGGGCTGGGGGCCTGGACTCCTGGATCTGAGGGGGGACGCGGCTGGAGGCCGGGACTCCTGGGACCGAGGCGGCCGGGCTGAGCGAGCCAGGCCTGGCTTCCAAGGTCCCGGCACGCGTGTGCAAGGCAGGATCCCCCGGCCCCTCCTCCGCCGTCGGGCGCCGCCCCGCCCCCGACCCGGGCCCTGCCGAGCGAGAGCGGAGAGGAGCCGGCGGGCCAGCGGGCGTCCCTGCAGCCAGCGAGCAGGAGGAGGAGCTGCTGCCGAGCCGAGGGCAGCCGGGGGAGCCGAGGAGGGCGCCCCAGGTAAGAGCTCCGCGCCTCCTCCCGCGGGATTCCGGCGTCCAGGTCGCCCTGCCCTCGGGTGGGGAGGGACGGGGGCGGGGCCGACGGGGGCGGGGCTTGGCGGAGGAAACTGAGGCAGGAGGGGAAGTGTCCCAGAGATGCAGCCGGCTTCCCCCAAGGGGTCTCAGGAGTCCAGACCCCCAACCCAAATCTGGAGGATGAAGAACTCGGAGTCCGCATTTCCTAGTACCCGAGAAGGAGAAGCCTGAATTCCAGAACTCCTGGGTCTGAGTGGAGGGCGCTGGGAGCCTGGACTCCTCCTGGGTCTGAGGGAAGAGGGCGCTGGGGACCTGAACTCCTGGGTCTGAAGGTGGAGGCCCGGGATCTGCACTCCTGAGTCTGAGGGAGAAGGCGGTCCTTCTTGGGTCAGCCTGCGCGCCTTTCACTCCCCACCCTTCCCCTTTCCCTACCGAGGAGCCAGGGCAGGCAGCCACTCCAGGTATGTGCAGAAGTCTTGGGCGGGCCCTGGCCTGTCCTGTGAGGAGGGAACATTCCAGGAAGCAGCTTGGGGACCCAGGGCTTCTTGAGTGTGGGCCCTCAGGGACCCGGGTGTCCAGGACAGTTCCGCCCCATCTGGGAGATGAATGGGCTGGGGGGATGTAATGTCTTCTAGCTTCCTTCATCCACTGCCTCTCCCCTCCCCTCCCTCCATCTGCTTCCCATCCCAGCCAGGAGCCATCACCTGGTTAGAAAAGGGGCCTCTGGAAAGGGGGCGGGGCCTTGACTCTTGGGTACCCTGCGCTTGAAAAGGAATTCTGGGAAGAGGCTTTTCAGGGACCCCGCCCCTTCCCCACCTGCCTCTATAACCTGTCTGTTCTTTTCTTCTCCTAGGTGGTTGCCCCCTCCCTCTCCTGAGATGTCAGGAAGGAGGGGGCCACCGGTGTCCTCCACAGGGGCCCCCCGGAGTCTGGGGGCTCCCAGCCCCACAGCTTGGAGGTGGAGGAGGTGTTGACAGGTCTGGTCACCATGGCTGTTTCCCAGTCTTCTACACAGCACCCTTTCCCAGAGCCACAGGCTTCCAGAATGATGCAGAGAAATTGCAATGTCCATGCCTCTACCCAGCTCTGACCCAGTGCCAGGTCAATTTCACACACAGGGAAACTGACGCCTGCCTCAGACGGGCAGGATTTTACCTCCTTAGTAGCAGTTTTGAGGTGAACTGGGGTCTTCCTAGGATTCCAGATTGTGGCCTTTCTCAACATTTTGGAATGTGTCCAAGACGTGGCAGCTTCAGTCTGTAGTCCCAGCTACTCAGGAGCCGCAGCAGCAGGATTGCTTGAGCCCAGGAGTTCAAGTCCAGCGGGGAACCATAAAGAGGCCTCATCTTAAAAAAATTTGTTTGGGGCCAGGCGCAGTGGCTCCAGCGCTTTGGGAGCCCAAGGCAGGAGGATTGCCTGAGGCAGGGAGTTCGAGACCAGTCTGGCCAACGTGGTGAAATCCTGTTTGTACTAAAAATACAAAAATTAGCTGGGCATGGTGTTGGGCACCTGTAATCCCAGCTACTCAGGATGCTGAGGCAGGAGTGCAGTGGTGCAATCTCTGCTCACTGCAATGTCTGCCTCTGAGATTCAAGTGATTCTCCTGCTTCAGCCTTCCGAAGCACGCCCAGCTAATTTTTGTATTTTTAGTAGAGATGGGGTTTCACCATGTTGGCCAGGCCGGTCTCGAACTCCTGACCTCAATTGATCCACCCACCTCAGCCTCCCAAAATGCTGATATTACAGGCGTGAGCCACAGCACCTGGCCAGTAGTAGTTGAATATTAATTATTAATCTACAAGTTGGGCATTACACAAGTCCTAGATATAGGGTCCTTCAAACATCTGGAACAATGGCTTCCCCACAGTCCAAGCAGGCAAGCCTCCCCTGGGGTTCCCAACTTCTGTCCCCACTGACGTTTTTTACCTCCTTCTCTAATCCCAGCCTCCCTCTGTCTGTCTCCAGGTGCTCCAAGAGATGCTCCTTCTGCCCCCATGCTCCCTCCCCATCCTCTTCCTCTCCCTCCTCCCCAGTATGCCAATGGAGTCCCAACCCCCACCCTCGACATTGCCCCCTTTCCTGGCCCCGGAGTGGGACCTTCTGTCTCCCCGAGTGGTCCTGTCTAGGGGTGCCCCTGCTGGGCCCCCTCTGCTCTTGCTGCTGGAGGCTGGGGCCTTTGGGGAGTCAACAGGCACCCCGGCCAACCGCAGCCGGCGTGGGGTGAGCGAAACTGCACCAGCGAGTCGTCGGGGAGAGCTGGCCGTGTGTGATGCAGTCAGTGGCTGGGTGACAGACCGTCGGACGGCTGTGGACCTGCGTGGGCGTGAGGTGGAGGTGTTGGGCGAGGTGCCTGCAGCTGGTGGCAGTCCCCTCCGCCAGTACTTCTTTGAAACCCGCTGCAAGGCTGATAGCGCTGAGGAAGGTGGCCCGGGGGTGGGTGGAGGGGGCTGCCGAGGTGTGGATCGGAGGCACTGGGTGTCTGAGTGCAAGGCCAAGCAGTCCTATGTGCGTGCATTGACTGCTGATGCCCAGGGCCGTGTGGGCTGGCGATGGATTCGAATTGACACTGCCTGTGTCTGCACTCTCCTCAGCCGGACTGGCCGGGCCTGAGGCCCATGCCCAGGAAATGGTCAGGCAGGAAAAGATCAGAGTTGAATGCTGAGAGACCTCAGGGGTGGCCCAGCTGCTCCAAGGACTCCAGTTTGGGAACTCATCAAATGATCACAAAATCGCAAGTCTCTGATTTTGAGCTCAATCTGTGTAGGATGGGTGAAACCACATGGGGTTTTGAAGGATGAATAGGAGTTCTCCCAGAGGACCTTGAGGGCAATAATGATGATGGTGATAATAATATCAGCCAATATTTACTGAGTGTTTACTGTTTCTTAGTCCTAATACATAACTCCTCAGATCAACTCTCATGGATTTGATCATTGGTGGCCCTTGGGGTTAAGTTGCTGACTACTCAGTCTCAGAGGACACCACCTTGCTCATCCTGGAGAGGGGGAGGGGACATTTCAAGATGTGGGTCGGGGAGGATAGAACCTGGAACATGCAAGCAGCTGGCCAGGGGACCTTGAGAATATGATCCACAGAAGGCCTTCAGGGATCTGGGGTTCAAATGGGAAATCTTACTTGGTGAGAGAACACGGGGGCTGGCTTAGAATATTCTGTTTTGAGGTAATGAGCCACCCATCCCAAGGGGAGTACAAGCAAGGTTGAATGAGAAGTGATCAGGATGCTGGAGAATACAGCCCCGGGCAGGGAGCTGGAATCAGGTTTTTACCCCTTTTCCCTGTCCCAACCTTTACCCTACATTGGGAAAGAAATAGATCTCAAAATTGTCCAGCCTGATGGCCATGCGCACCATGGCTCACGCCTGTAATCCCAGCACTTTGGGAGGCTGAGGTGGGTCCTGACTTGAGGTCAGGAGTTCGAGACCAGCCTGGCCAACATGGTGAAACCCCATCTCTACTAAAATTATTTTTAAAAATTGGCTGGGCATGGTGGCAGGCAGAAGCTACCCAGAAGGCTGAGGCAGGAGAATCGCTTGAACCCGGGAGGCAGAGGTTGCAGTGAGACAAGGGCATGCCATTGCACTCCAGCCTGGGCAAAAACAGCAAAATTCCATCTCAAAAAAAAAAAAAAATTGTCCAGCTTGAGTGGGACATGAGGTTCTAACTGGTCTGCCCCCTGGCTAGGATCAGGGGCCACTGGGCATTGGCAGCCTTTGAGCGGGTCCAGCAAAATCCAACAGAAGGGGCCCCAGAATCCTCAGTGGGGGAGGAGGGATCAGTAAGATTCTGGGCCTGGCTGCAGAAGGTAGCCTCAGTTTTCCTGGTCTGACGAATGGGCTGGTGGGATGAGATAATGGGGCTCGAGGAGGCAGAAGCCTTGGCCAAAAGCTCTTTTTTTTTTTTTGAGCCAGCGTCTTGCTCTGTCGCCCAGGCTGGAGTGCAGTGATGCGATCTTGCGATCTGAGCTCACTGAATCGTTCACCTCCCAGGTCAAGCAATTCTCCTGCCTTAGTTGGGATTACAGGGGTGTGCCACCATGCCTGGCTAATTTTTGTATTTTTTTGGTAGAGGCAGGGTTTTGCCATGTTGGCCGGGCTGGTCTCAAAACTGCTGACCTCAAGTGATCTGCCTGCCTCAGCCTCCCAAAGTGCTGGGATTACAGGCGTGAGCCACTGCACACAATGACCAAAAGCTCTTTATAGTGAAGAAGTGACAAGGGAAGCCAGGGACAGACCACATGCCCCACGTGTTGCCAACACACACACACACACACACACACACACACACTCTCTCTCTCTCTCTCTCTCTCTCTCTCTTTCTCTCAGGTCCAGCATCCAGCTTTGAACAAAGGACATAGGCATCCCCTCCCCCGATCTACACGGACCAGGCCCCGGGGTGGGGTGGGGCCTGGCTGCCTCGGTTTCTACATCTTTTCCTTTTCCATCTGTGATTTTGCTCTTTTTTGCCACCTTCATCTCTGCCTAACTCCCAGTGTCTCTGCCTCTGGATTAGTATTAATAGCTTTCTTTCCATCATAGTCAGTTTCTTCCTCACTGTCTCTCCTTCTTTCTTGTTGTATTTCTTTCTCACTCATCAAAGCTCTTTCCACACACCCCTCTTTTTTGCTATGTCCCTGTGCACTTCTCCGTGGGTCTCTCCATCTTTGCCCACCCTGCCTTCCCAGGTGGAAGTTTTCAACCAAATCAAAGGCAGGCAGGAGAGCCGACGCCAGCCTGACTCCTTCAGCACGTGCGGGGAGGGTGGGGGAGCCCCAGGATGTCTGGAAATCGTTACCTCGAGGTGGGTAGGCCTGGCAGAGGGAGGAAGCAGCACGGAGCATCTGAACCCTGGAGGAGAGGGAGGGGGTGTTTCTCATGGATGCCCGGATGTGCTGGGTGCAGTGCAGGGGTCTCTGTCCCTCTTTCTGGGTCTCTTGTCTCCTCCACCCCCTGGGTCTTTGAAATTCTGAACTCCTTCCCCTTCTGCCCTCCTCGCCTTGAGTCTCCATCTCCCTCCCCGTGTTGTTCTGTGGCCCTCCTGGGGTCCCAGTCCCTCGTCTCTGGGTCTCTTTCTCACTCTTCCCATCCACATGCCTGCAGGCCCTTCATTGGCTGGGTTCAGGGTGAGCGGGTTCTGTCACCCGGGGCAACAGCAACAACAAGCCAGCTCCTGCTTGGCTCCGGGATGGGGTGGAACCATGGCCAGTGGCACCCGGGCTCCGTGCTGTGGCCCCCCGTGGCCTCCCATCTCTGCCACCGAGGTGCCTGGATCCGGGCCCAACTGGAATCTCACCAGCAGCTGGGTTGCCCACCGCATCATCCCACCCGCGCCCTTCCCCCCGCCGACGGTGCAGGTGCGCGGACTCTAGGCTGAAGCCCTGCGGGGCCTGAGGACCTAGAAAGCTGGGTGCTGAGTAAAGGGGATTGGGGACCAACTGGAAGAGGTCAGAGTTTGGGGTGGAGGGTGACACGGACTCCTGAGCCTTCCTAGCTGATGCGCAGCACCTTCTCTCCAGTCCACGGTCGCGGACCCTCTACCCCCGGCTGCAAAGCAGGATTCGCGCATCTGGGCTTTTGACGAGGTCCTCAGCAGATGGGAGACAACCTCTGGCTCGGCCTACGTGCCCAAGACCCATGGCGGGCCCTGCGCCCAACCCAGAGCCCCAGAGCCTGCAGACCCCACGCGGACTGTGGGGATCAAGGATTTAGGAGAAAAGGTAAGGTTTGGGGGGTGCCGGAGTCCGCAGGGGATAGGCAGGAGGCTGCATTTCAGTCCCCTGCGCCTTCACTTGGGTCTCCTGCTCACCTCTCTGCAGCTCAGACACCGCGGCTGGCGCCTCCCACTGACCACAAAGTACCAGAGCAGCGAGACGAAGGCGCAGTACACGGGCTATCCCGGCCGGGACCCACGCGCCCCGGAATACGTCGGGCTCCAGCCCCCGCAGCTCGCAGACCATCACCGAGGGGGGCCTTCCCAGGTGGCTGGATGAAGGCCTGCGCCGGCGAGACGGGGCGGAGCTTGGGGAACCTGGGGCGGGGCCAGAAGGAATCACGGCTTTGGGGCGTGGCCTCGAGGCGGGGCCAGAAGGACCAGTGAGCTGGAAACTCGCCTTCTGGTCTCCGAAACTCTGGCGAAGCTAGGCGGTGGGCTGTGGATGGGGACGAGACTAGAATATTCTGAGACGGGGTCGGGTGGGAGTTGGGAGAGGTAACGTGGAGTTTTTGCCCCAGATGCGGCTCAGCTCCAGTGGCCACACCAAGAAAGCTTGGGGCCGGGGGCGGAACCAGGGAGGTTTATTTGGTGGCTGGGGGGATGGGTTTGAGTTCCTTGACCAGCAGGACGTGTTTGGATTTGGGGAGATGAGGCTGGGAAGGGCGGGTTTGAGGAAGAAAGCTTTAGTGACCTGGCGTGGGTGGCAGGAAGGGCTCTGCCTCTGGGGCAGTCTGCGAGGGCTGGGGCCGGCAGGGCTGTCCGGGCAGAAAGAGAGGAATTCTGAACCCGGGACCCAGGTCTTGGAACGAGATACAAACTCTGTCTTGGGTATGCCTCCTTCCCCAATCTTCCTCAGGCTCTAATTCCCTGGACGAAGAACCCTGAGCTGTCTGGCTGGCCTTTCATTGTATCCGACCGGGGCGTCCTGGCCCGCCGGCAGCTCTATCTGACCACCTCGGCGCGGGACTTTCGGTTTTATCCCAAGTAAGCCAGGCCTTCGCTAGACACCGTCTCCGGCACAGCCCCCGCCTAGACCAGTGCACGCCAAGCCCCTGGTGTGGCTCCCATTCTCTGACTCGGTAGCCTCAGCCTCGACTCCTGCACCAGCAAGAACCAAAATTCAGGCCCCAGCCCCTCTTTTTTTTTTTTTTTTTTTCGAGACGGAGTCTCCCTCTGTCACCTGGGCTGGAGTGCAGCGGCTGGATCCCGGCTCACTGCAACTTCCATCTCCCGGATTCAAGCGATTCTCCTGCCTCAGTCTCCCGAGTACCTGGGACTACAGGCGCGCGCCACCACGCCTGGCTAATTTTTGTATTTTTAGTAGAGATGGGGTTTCACCACATTGGCCAGGATGATCTCGAACTCCTGACCTCGTGATCCGCCCGCCTCGGCCTCCGTACTGAGATTACAGGCGTGAGCCAAGGCGCCTGGCCAACTTTTTGTATTTTTAGTAGAGACGGGGGTTTCACCGTGTTAACCAGGATAGTCTCGATCTCCTGACCTCGTGATCCGCCCGCCTCAGCCTCCCAAAGCGGAGGGATTACAGGCGTAAGCCACCGCGCCCGGCCGCCCCTCTCTCTTTTAGCAGCCGGGAGTCTTTAATGTCAACTCTCAGGAACCGCGGTAGGGACAGAGGGGATTCTGCATCAGAGGGCAGGGCCTCCTTCGGTACTTGAGCCCCAGACACTCCTTCCCAAGGAAGCGAAAGCCCCCGTTTCCTTCCCTAGGATGGGAAAGCTCATTTTCCAGGACCTTAAGTTACCTCGAGGACCCAGGAACCCAGGCTACACGTGCCCGGCCCCGTCCTTCCTAAGGGGTCCTAGCCTCGAAATGCAGGAGTCTGTGTGCAGACTCCTTAGGTCCCGGCGTCTGAACCTCGTCCCCAAGGATCTAGCTGTATCCTTACCGTCCTGCTATGCTCCCACAGGAAGGAGCTGTCGGGATACCCCCGCAAAGACTCCCTGACCTACTGGAGCTTCGAAGAGATGCCCCAGGTCTCGGGGCACGGACCGCAGCAGCCACCCCGACCGCCACGGGTCCGCGTGCCCCGCGCCCGCCCGGTGACTCTGGCCGTGCCGCACCGCGGGGCCTTGTCTCTGGCTCAGGAGTCCTACAGTCTCCCGCTGCACCCGCTCCGCCCGCTCGACCGCTTCTGCCTGCTGGAGGCGCCCTGGAGCGGCCCCCACTGGAAACCCCTGCCGGGCATCCACAGCGTGCCGAAAGCCTACAGCGCCGAGAACTCCAGCTACGGCAGCTTAAAGCCGGCGCTGGTGTGAGCTGGCCCGGCAAGCCCCGCCCCGGACACGCCCCCTGGACAGAGGGGCGGAGCCGACCCGGGAAGACCCGGATCCGGGCTCGCTGGGTGGGGCCGAGCTCGGGAGCTCCGCCCACTACACGGGGTCTCGACCGAGCCTGGGTCACACTCACTATCGGCAATGTGCGGGCGGGACTAGCCCAGACACGCCCCGCGGCTTCGTGGGGAGGGGGCTAAGTCCAGAAAATGTTCATGCAGGCTGTGGCCCCGCGGGCAGGACACGCCCCCTGCGGGTGTTTTAAATAATGAGTTAAATAACCTGAACCACGCTCATTTCTGGGCATCCTGGCTTGAGAGTGGTGTGGGAGAAGGTTCCTAAGGGAGAAGTGGGGCTCGGGCTGAATCCCTCGTTGGTGAGTATCTGGGTCCAGGGGCTCCCCTCGCAGCAGTCTCGCGGAGGCCCTGTTGGACACCGAACAGGTGTAGAAGCTACACCGAAGCGGCGGCGCTCCTGAGAATCTGGACTGCGGCGCAGGAATGGCTCTGGTGAAGGTGGGTTGACGATTCAGTCTAGCACCTTTCTTGGGTCACGGCCTCCTCCTGGCTTCCCCGCCCCAGGAAGAGACAGGGCGAGGCCTTTCTGTACCCTACTTCCTGTGCCTCCAACGCCGACTCGACTGAGTCTCTGAGGTCACTTCACCGTGGTCTCCGCCTCACCCCTGGCGCTGGAGCGCTCCACTGAGCCACTGCTGCGTCTCCCTGGCCTTGTCTGCCTCCCGCCCCCGGGGGGATTAGTATCCAGGTTACCCCAGGATGCTACCACCACCTGGTGGCCTTGTCGCCCCCACAACCCCGAGGTATAAAGCCAGGTACACGAGGCAGGGGAGGAACCAAGGATGGAGATGCTCCAGGTAAGACTGCAGGGCCCCTGGGTACCTTCCACCTCCCTCCAGGCCATCACTGGCATGAAGAGGGGCAGAGTCGTGTGAGCTGGGGAAGGAGGCCTTTTTCTGGAGGTGTGTGACCCCGCAGTAAGCTTCAGGTGGAGAAGTCCCTGAGGGTGGGGAACTGAAATGTTAGGACATCTCAGGTCCTCTGGGCTGTGGGGTGGGCTTTGGAAGGCAGGTGTCTGGGTGGCAGGTCCTGAATAAGACATGCCAGGCAGGGTCCCTGGGTGCTTGAGGGTGGTGTACCCCTGGGGATGGGCCAAGGCTTAGGGCTTCAGTCTCAGGCCAGGCTGAAGCACCGGTCTTGTCCCAGGGGCTGCTGCTGTGTCTGCTGCTGAGCACAGGTGGGGCATGGGCATCCAAGGAGCCACTTCTGCCGCTGTGCCGCCCCACCAATGTCATGCTGGCTGTTGAGAAGGAGGGCTGCCCCGTGTGCACTGCCTTCAACACCACCATCTGTGCTGGCTACTGCCACAGCATGGTGAGCTGCCTGGGACCAGGGGCAGGTGCTGCCACTTCAGGGTGGGGCCCGCAGAGGCAGTGGGGAAGGGTGTCTGGCTCTCTGGGCAGGGGCTGGAGGGCAGGAACAGAGGACTTCCTGGACATCTGAGTCTGGGACCTGCGGAGGGAGCTGGGGTGCTCAGCTGAGGTGCTGGCCCCCAGACACATGCCCACTTCTCCACCCACATGGCCTCAGATGCGGGTGGTGCCGACTATGCCGGCCTTACCCCAGTCGGTGTGCAACTACAATTCGCTGCGCTTCACCTCCGTCCGGCTCCCTGGCTGTCTGCCCGGCGTGGATCCGGTGGTCTACTTGCCCATGGCTGTCAGCTGTCACTGTGGACTCTGCCGCCGAAAATATTCTGACTGCGGGAGTTTCAGGAACGAGTCCCTGGGCTGTTACCACCCTACCCTCCAGGACGCTTCCTCTAAGGACCCTCCCAGCAACCTTACAAGTCCATCCCAACTCCTGCAGCCAGCAGACACTCCATTAGTCCCACAATAAAGGCTTCTCAATCCGCACTCTGGTTGTGTCTTTCTCTGGAATCAGGGCAACCACACACACACACAGGGTGGGTCCAGCTTCAAAACAACTTTATACAAAGTCACAGTGTCAGAACTCTGGTAGAAAACAGGATGGGGACGGGGGTGACATCCGGCTCAGGAGGTATCCATGGTCTCGCCTTCTATAGGGAGAAAGAAGGCCAGATGGTCAGTGTGGCCCAGAGGGCAGGGCCTGAGCCTTCTAGGCCGAGCTCCCTCTTCCTCCCTCTGGGGGTCGCACTGGCAGTGCAGGTACGGGGTGGGGACGCTTACTGAGCTCATTGAAGAGGAAGGCGTCCTGGTACTCCTTCATGTACTGTGTGGAGCGGGACTCGTCCAGGAAGAGTGAGTAGACTCGCTTGACGTCGTCCACCTGCACCTCTGTGCCCTAGAGGGGGGCAAGTCCTCAGTGGGGATCCTCCTCGTGAGGCCCACAGCACAGACCCCAGCCTGTGCCGCCTCCAGCCCCAGGCAGTAGCGGGTAGCAGGTGAGGGAAGGCATTCGGGGCCAGACTGCCTGTGTTAAAATCCTGCCTGGCTATCCACTGGGTGTGGGCCCAGCCTCTTCATTCCTCAGTTTTTTTCTTTTTTGAGATGGAGTCTTGAATCATGCCCAGGCTGGAGTGCAGTGGAACCATCTTGGCTTACTGCAACCTCCACCTCCCAGATTCAAGCAATTCTCCTGCCTCGGCCTCCTGAGTAGCTGGGACTACAGGCACATGCAACCAGACCTGGCTAATTTTTTGTATTTTTAGTAGAGACAGGGTATCATCGCATTAGCCAGGCTGGTCTGGAACTCTAGACCTCAAGATTTGCCTGCCTTGGCCTCCCAAAGTGCTGGGATTACAGGCATGAGCCACCACCACGCCCGGCCTCCTCTGTTTCTTTATTTGTAAGATGGACCTAACAGCATCTACTTACAGTCAACAGAGATTTAAATGAGCACCTACTTTTTTTTTTTGACATGAAGTTTTGCTCTTATTGCCCAGGCTAGAGTGCAATGGCACGATCTCACTGAACCCTCCGCCTCCCTGGTTCAAGTGATTCTCCTGCCTCAGCCCCTCGAGTAGCTGGGATTATAGGCACATGCCACCACCCACACGGCCTCCAGGCTAATTTTTTGTATTTTCAGGAGAGACGGGGTTTCTCCATGTTGGCCAGGCTAGTCTTGAATTCCTGACCTCAGGTGATGCGCCCGCCTTGGCCTCCCAAATTGCTGGGATTACAGGCATGAGCCATTGCACCTGGTCTTACTGAGCACCTACAATAGGCTAGGCCAGGTGATGCAGAAATCAACCTGAGGAATGAAAATTCCCTGCCCCTGAAAATGTACATTCTAGGATGAAACACGGAACCCCCTGGAAGCCCTTGAAATAGTGCATCACTCGCTCCCGCCGGCCATCTGGCCCTGCTGGCGAATTCGGCCGGCTGACCTTGCGTTTCCGGCACACCAGGCTGGCAGCGGTGATGAGCTGGATGGCATAGCGCAGTGACGTCTCCAGCCCGATGCGGGTCAGCACTGTGTAGGCGTCCTCACTCATCTCCACATCTTCCTCCTCACACCTGCAGGCAGTGGGGGTGGGATGGCTTAGCCAGGCCTGGTCTCTGACTACAACAGGAGTGGCCGAAGCCACCCTCTGGCCCTTCCCCCCTGGGAATATGTGGTGCCTGCATCTTAGAATCACAGAATGCTGAGGCTGGGAGAGCTATGGAGACAGGGGCTGCGCTGGAACCTAGGGCTCCTGACCCCACCCAGAGTGCTGACCCCCACACCAGTCACAGCATCTCACCTCCCTTCCACACAGTGGCACCTGCCCTCAAATTGGTGGCCATTTGGCCCTCTCTCTTGCAGGCCCAGCAACCATGCCACCCCCCAGACCTCAGTGTCAGCATTTGTCCCACAGGGTGGCCCCCAGCCCTCCCTCTCAGGCACACGGCCTGGTCCTGCCCGCACCGGATGCGGAGGATCTGCTTCGTGTCTTTCTCGCTGTAGGGGGAGGTGGAGACGATGAGCAGCCGGTCCAGCAGGTCAATGGGGATGCCATGGGGGCTCTGGTAGCTGGTGCCCCGGATCCTGTGGATGAGGCAGAAAGAGGGGCTGTCAGGGTGATGTTCCCTCTTCATTCCCTCTGCTGGAAACACTCCCACCTCACACCACCACTCACTCACTGGGCCAAACACCACTTAACCTTTAGCTCGTGCCTCCTGTCACCTGATGACATCACCCTCTGATGGCGAAGCCTTCCACAACGGTGTCAGCACCCCCAACGGCACTCTTCCACAGAGCCGGGCTGCTTTAAGCTAGATCTCTGCCTCCAGGATTACTGGATCGAGCCCTCAACTCCTGTGCTGGACGTAAAGCTCCACAAAGGAGGGGACTGCACGTGTCTTGTTCCCTGCTGCAGTGGGGCCAGCCCAGGGCTGGTGCCAGGGGATACAGCTAGGTCTCCTTATTCACAGTAGTGAAGTTCCAGAAAGTCACCATGAACACACCAACTAGCCAATCCTGAAGCATCGCTCCTAGTGGAGCACAGTGTTAAGCTCTCAAGCCCCTAGTCACAACATTTTCATCAACCAATATACATGGAACGTTGGTCTATGTGTGTTTCATTTATGTGTGTTTCTAGTTTTTTCATTTGTTTGTTTTTTGAGACAGAGTCTCGCTCTGTCGCCAGGCTGGAGTGCAGTGGGGCGATCTTGGCTCACCGCAACCTCCGCCGCCCGGGTTCAACCAATCCTCCTGCTTCAGCCTCCTGAGTAGCTGGAACTACAGGCGTGTGCCACCACGCCCAGGTAAATTTTTGTATTTTTAGTAAAGGCAGGGTTTCACCATGTTGGCCAGGATGGTCTTGATCTCTTGACCTTGTGATCCAACTGCCTTGGCCTCCCAAAGTACTGGGATTACAGGCATGAGCCACCGTGCCCGGCCTCATTTCTGTGTGTCTATTATGTAATATCACTGTTGATTCTCTTTTTTTTTTTTTTTTGAGACGGAGTTTCACTCATGTTACCCAGGCTGGAGTACAATGGCGCGATCTCGGCTCACCGCAACCTCCGCCTCCTGGGTTCAGGCAATTCTCCTGCCTCAGCCTCCTGAGTAGCTGGGATTACAGGCACGCACCACCATGCCCAGCTAATGTTTTTGTATTTTTAGTAGAGACGGGGTTTTACCATGTTGGCCAGGATGGTCTCGATCTCTTGACCTCGTGATCCACCCGCCTCGGCCTCCCAAAGTGCTGGGATTACAGGCTTGAGCCACCGCGCCCGGCCATCACTGTTGATTCTCTAACATGGAGCTCATGCCAACAGCATTCTAACATGGGCTCAGCAAAGTGTCCGCTATTGCCTCTGTCAGGCTAGACAGCAGTTCAGCACGGTGTTCAGGGAACACTTCACACAGCAAAATCACCAACAAATGGCCCTAAAAAAGTTAAAAAGAAAAAAAAGGCACAAAAAACTGACAACACTTTGGGAGGCTGAGGCAAGCAGATCACTTGAGCCCAGGAGTTTGAGACTAGCCTGGGCAACATGGTGAAACCCCACCTCTACAAAACATACAAAAGCAACAGCAAAATAATAGGCCGGGCGCAGTGACTCACGCCTGTAATCCCAGTACTGCGGGACGCGGAGGTGGGCGGATCACATGAGGTCAGGAGTTCAACACCAGCTTGGTTAATACGGTGAGACCCCATCTCTACTAAAAACAGAAAAATTAGCCGGGCATGGTGGCGGGTACCTGTAATCCCAGCTACTCAGCAGGCTGAGGCAGGACAATTGCTTGAATCCAAAAGGCAGAGGTTGCAGTGAGCCGAGATCGCGCCACTGCACTCCAGCCTGGGCAACAGAGCGAGACTCTGCCTCAAAACAAAAACAAAAACAAAAACAAAACAAAAACAAAGATTAGCCAGGCGTAGTGGTGCACACCCATGGTCCCAGCTACTGAGGAGGCTAAGGACAGAGGATTGAGGCCGGGGGTGAGGGGGTGATGTGTCTGTGTGTGTTTGTGTGTGGTGGGCATTGAGGCTGCAATAAGCCATGATCGTGCCACTGCACTCCAGCCTGGGTGACAGAGCACGACCCTGTCTCAAAAACAAAAGCGACAAACGTAACACTCAACAGAATACAACGAGGACACTTACTTATGACATGAGAGCTAAAGGGAGCGGACAGCCTGGCCTCATTCACACTTTTGGGAAAGTAGGTGTCGGGTGGCTTGAATCTGTTGCCCGAAAGCAGGGCAGATATTTATTTGGGGATTAGAAATGAATCTTAGCAAGCGAACAGGTTCTCAAATGCGGAGTCTGCTAACACTCAGGGCTGCTCGTTGCTGCCGTCTCTGCATAGGAGGTGCCCTGGGCAGTCCCCAGGCCTGACCTGCAGCTGCTTCAAGCACCCCATCCGCCCTGGGGGTCTCTTCCAGTGCCCTGCTACCCAGAGACCAAGTTTGGACCTTGCCACCTTCTAGACGACCTGTGACCTGAGCAAGCCACTGGGCCTCACTGTCCTGCCCTGTAAAATGGGTCAAAGGTGATACTTACCTTCTGAGCTTCTGAGGATCCAAGGAGTTAAAAAGAGCCAAACCCAGAGCCAGGCACAGCGGCCCACCATCCTCTGTAGGATGCCTACTTCTTCCGTTTTTTTTTTTTTTTCCTTGAGACAAGAGTCTTGTCCTGTCTCCCAGGCTACAGTGCAATGGCGTAATCTTGGCTCACTACAACCTCCACCTCCCGGGTTCAGGTGATTATCCTGCCTCAGCCTCCAGAGTAGCTGGGATTACAGGTACATGCCATCATGCCTGGCTAATGTTTTGTATCTTTAGAAGAGATGGGGTTTCACTATGTTGGCCAGGATGGTCTGGAACTCTTGACCTCATGAGCTGTCCACCTCAGCCTCCAAAAGTGCTCGGATCCCAGGTGTGAGCCACGGCGCCCGGCCCGCTTCTTCCCTTTTGTGATGCACGCCCCAACCGCCCGGTTTCTGGGCCCATGGCTGCAGTGCTGGGGCTGACAGTCCTTAGCCTTCCTCAACAACAGGCACAGCCCTGAACCCGAGCAGTGCCAGGCAATGGGATGTGGGTGGAAATGCAGGGTGCAGCCTGTGGATTGCAGCCTATGAGGGCTACCCGCCCTCCAGATCCCCCTCTTCCTGTGGGCCAAAATGTGGACGAGGTGGAGAAGAGAGAGCCAGCGGGGACCACACACATGGGGGAGCAGAGGTTCCCAGGCTTCAGCAGAGCTCTTGACCCTCTGTGTCACGGGAATCTGCCCACGGCATTCTTACGCCAAACACAGCACTAAGAGTTCTGTTGATGTAGTTGGGTCGAAGTGACCGAACCATCGTAGTAGTTTATGTTGTGTCTAACAGATGTCGCTGTGCTTCCCTCAAGATTAAAAAACAATCCCATAGTACTCCTGTGAGTTTCCCGAGCACCCTGGGGTGCCTCAGCATGCAGTTTGGAAACTGCAGGCTTTGGGGCTGAAGGAGCAGAAAGACAGGAGACAGGAAGAACTCAGTCTCTGGGCTTCCTCGGGGAGCATGGCTGCCTCCTGCCTGCCTTGTTTAAGGGAAGGGCGCACACTGAAGTCACGGGTCCCTCTCTGACCCAGGTCACCACACGCTCCCTGTTGACCTTCTGGCTGCCCCTGCTGCCCAGAGCATCCCATTTTCCCCAGAGGCCCCTGGCGCTGGCTCACCGTGTGATGCCGCGGTTGGTAGCCATGATCAGGACAGGCGCCATGTCGCTCTCCAGGGCGCGGTTGAGGAAGGAGAAGCTCTCAATGTCCAGCATGTGGACCTCGTCGATGAATAGCACCTGGGATTGGGGCATGTGTGAGAGTCGTCACCTGTGCCCCTGCTTCCCCAGTCCACCCCCACCCCACCACCTGCCCCGGCAACGTCCTGGGTCCTCACCCCAGGGATGATCTCCGCCTTGCCCTCCTCACGCCACTCGGCCACCTTGGCATTGATCTGCTCTCGAACTTCTGACTTGATCTCCCCTGTGTCACCTATGGGAGGTACAGGTTGCATCAGGGAAGTCAGAGAGGCAGGCTCCAGGGCCGGAATGTGGCTGAGACAGAGAAGGACAGATGCCAGGGATGGATGAGGGAGAGCAAAGCAAGGAGGGGCGAGAAGCCTGAAATGTCCCCAGAGAGGAGGAACAGAGGCAGAGGAAACAGGAGAGAGGGCAGGGCCACACTCCCATCACAGCACCACGGAGGGGCTCGGACAGCAACAGTGGGGGCAGGAGGAAGCGGACTCACAGGTGGAGAAGAGAGGCAGCCACGGGCCTGAGTTACAGGAAAGGCCGTGGAGCGAGTGGGCCCCATTCGGAGCTCAGGGACAGGGGACCTGAGGGAGGCTGCCAGGCCTTGGGTAGGGCAGGCGGGGGCTCACCTGAGAAGAGCGCCAGGAAGCCCTGGGTGCGAGAGTTGATGACGTCGATCTCGTGCAGGGACACGGTGTGCACCACCTCCTTGCGTTTCTGGAGCTCCCCATCTGGGCACTGCACGAACTTGGTCTATGGGGCAGACGTGGGTAAAGCAGGGAGGAGACAAGAACAGGGAAAGGCATGAAGGAGCCCTAAAGGCCTCTGTCTGGGGGAGACTAGAGCTCTGGGAAATGGAGCTGGGAGGCCAGACGGGGCCATCTGGAAACCCTAGGCCCAGGAGGCAGTCAGGTCTAGGGGTGTTCCCGAGTGCTGAGGGTCATGGGTGCTCCCGGAGGACCTCAGAAGCCACAGGTAACATGGGGTGATGCGAAACTATAGTGCCAGGCTGAGGGATCCCAGCCATCCTAGGGTTACAGAGAAGACCCAGGAGTACCAGGGGCAAAGAGTCAGGGTGACAGGAAGATGCAGACCCAGGGGTCACGGGGGTGATGGAGGAGATGAAAACACCGAGTGCTGGGGGCGGGGAGGGTTCCTGGGAGTCCCTGCACACCTGGGAGCCCATAGCATCGTAGTCTCGGGCGCGGGTGAAGGAGCGGCCCAGCTTGGAGATCTTGCCTGTCGCCTTGTCGATGGTGATCACATCCCTACGGGGGATGGGGGGTGGGGTAAGGAAAGGAACGAGCCCGAGCTCCCCCATCCTCCCTGGCCACCTGGCACAGCCCGACTGCTCACCCGGCCTGGACCTTGTCCTTGGTCAGGGACTCAATCATCTTGGTGCCCAGGTCGTAGATGGTCTCCATCTCTGTCGTCTTGAGGGTCAGTTTGCCCACTTTGGACCCCTGAGAGTGGAGAAAGTCAGGGAAGAGGCTAAGAGAGGGCCCTGATGTTGTCCCAATGCCCCCAATGTTCACAAGCTTCTCGCCCTGCTCTGGCCTCTGCTTACACAGCTTCAAAATGGGCACGATGCAAGGGAGCTCTTGGGGGGAGGGACACGGTGTGCTCACCAGCCTGACGTGGTGAAGGCTCGGTGGTGAACATGTATGTCACAGCTGACCATACTGGACACTTAGAACGTGTGCAGCTTTCTGTGTATCAATTAAAACTCAAATTTGTTTTTTTTTTTTTTTTGCGATAGAGTCTTGCTCTGCCACCCAGGCTGGAGTGCAATGGCGTGATCTTAGCTCACTGTAACCCCCGTCTCCCAGGCTCAAGCGATTCTCCTGCCTCAGCCTCCCAAGTAGCTGGGATTACAGTCGTGTGCCACCAAGCCTGGCTAATTGTTTTGTATTTTTTTTTTTTTTTTTTTTTTGAGACGGAGTTTCACTCATGTTACCCAGGCTGGAGTGCAATGGCGCGATCTCGGCTCACCGCAACCTCCGCCTCCTGGGTTCAGGCAATTCTCCTGCCTCAGCCTCCTGAGTAGCTGGGATTACAGGCACGCACCACCATGCCCAGCTAATTTTTTGTATTTTTGGTAGAGACGGGGTTTCACCATGTTGACCAGGATGGTCTCGATCTCTTGACCTCGTGATCCACCCGCCTCGGCCTCCCAAAGTGCTGGGATTACAGGCTTGAGCCACCGCGCCCGGCCTGTATTTTTTTTTAATTAGATTTTTTTTTGGGGGGATGGAGTTTCGCTCTTGTTGCCCAGGCTAGAGTGCAATGGCACAATCTCGGCTCAATGCAACCTCTACCTCCTGGGTTCAAGCAATTCTCCTGCCTCAGCCTCCTGAGTAGCTGGGATTACAGTCTCCTGCCACCATGCCCAACTAATCTTTTGTATTTTTAGTACAAACAGGATTTCACCATGTTGGCCAGGCTGGTCTCGATCTCCTGACCTAAAGTGATCCGCCTGCTTTGGCCTCCCAAAGTGCTGGGATTACAGGCGTGAGCCACTATCCCTGGCCAAAACTCAATAAAGCTCTTAATAAAAAACAGTAAACAAACAAAATGCCTAAAAAATAAAGCCTATTAAAAGCATAGCCCTGAGGTCTCACAAAATGGCCAAAGGTCACACTTTGACAATCCTATTTTATTTTATTATTTATTTATTTATTCATTTCTTCTTTTTGCTCTTCAGGGTTGGAGATTCCTTTTTCAGGGTGACATTCCTATTTTATACCCAAATAAAAGGTGTTTCGTTGATAACAAAATCAGAAAACACAGCTAAGCAAAAAGGAGAAAACAGAAATTGTAAAGAAAAAACAAAAGGCTGAGTGTGGCGGCTCACGTCTGTAATCCTAGCACTTTAGGAGGACGAGGTGGGCAGATCACAAGGTCAGGAGTTCAAGCCTGGCCAACATGGTGAAACCCCATCTCTACAAAAAATACAAAAATTTCACCACCTCAGTTTCTATTGCTAAGAATGTCCTTCATAAGGGACAAGCCATTGCCAACTTAACTGATCCCCTACTATAGGCATGTACATGGTTCCTGTCTGCTGCTAGAACCTTCCATGGGGTTCTGACTTCAATGCAGACCTGGCATCTCCTCTCTCAACCCCTGGCTCTGGAGGTGGCCTCAGCAGGGGCAGATTCACAGACTCACCGTCCCTGTTGCCGGCCGATCAATCTGGATCTCCACCACCTCCCCTTCGATGATCTCCGTCTCCTCCCTAGCCAGAGAGCAGATCTGAGGAGACAGCCTGAGGCCTGAGCCCTCACAAATCATAACCTCCCCCCAGCTCTGGGACAAAGGACAAGCCGCTCAGGGCCCAGGAGTTGCCCCCAGGCTCTGGGGATGGCGTCAGCCTCTCATCACTTGCTTACTTGATACGAACGCCAATAGACCGCCGGAAGGCCTGCGTCAGTGCCTCGGTCTTGCTCATCTCCAGGGAGAAGATTTCACTGCCGGCAATGGCCGTGAACGGCGTGTCCGGGCCCAGGGCCTGCGCCATGCCTGGGGAGGGGGCAGTCTGAGTAGGTGAAGCCACTCTGGCACCAGGTCCCTGACACCTGCTCTGTGGCAAAGCAGCTCTTCTCCCACTCCAGGAAAAAGGTTTCAGTGCCATCCGACCTGTAAAACCTTGACTGCGAGCTGAGGAGAGCCCTGGTAAGGGCAACTGGAGAAAGGGGTCCAGTCACGAGGTCGACAGACAGACAGTGAGAAGCCAGGGAGGGCAGGTTTCTCCGGCAGGCTGGGCTTAGAATCCCACATTGCCCAGAGGGTTCACCCTAGAGCCTCGCCACACCTCAGTCTACCAGCCTCTACCAGTTGTTTAGCCTCAGAGCTGGGCGATGGGTAGCAGGGACGAAGCCAAGGGGCCGACACCATCGTTACAGGTGACGACGGAGGCAGACTGCCTCGGTTCAGGTCCCAACACCTGGTGCACCTGGCGCCGTGTGATCCCGAGAGATCTTGACTGCTCCCTGAGCCTCAGTTTCCCCCTGTGTCTAATGGGGATGACAGCAGGTACTGCCATGGGATGATACCCTGCTTAGGAGTGACTGTGGGCTGGCAGGCACTGATGCTCAGCTTAACATAGTCACACGGCCTGAAACTGTCACAGGGCAGGGCGTGCTACCACCTGTGGCCTGGGGTGGCTGGCAGCAAGCAGGGCTGTCTCCAGCAACGGCCCTAAGCCTCAAGGCTCTGTCAGTGCGGAGCACGTCCTCACAGACAGGCTGGTGCCATGCCCTCCTGCTCAGCGTCAAACAGGAACTCTTCCTGGTCCCCTTTGTGGCCGCACAATGGCCCCGAACACGGAACTCAGCAAGTATCTATGGAGGACCCAGTGGACGAGCACTGCCCATGCCACCTGGGGACACCTTGGGTCCTCTCTGCCTCTTTCATTAGACCAAGGAGCATCCCCAGGGCAAGGCTGGCCTCACCCCTGCCCAGCACAGGGTTTGGCCTGCAGGAGGCTTTGCCCAGGAGGCCAAAACACAAGAAGAGGAAGGGCAAGGCCAGGCACGGTGGCTCACTCCTGTAATCCCAGCACTTTGGGAGGCCGAGGCGGGTGGATCACCTAAGGTCAGGAATTCAGGATGAGCCTAGCCAACATGGTGAAATCCCGACTCTACTAAAAATACAAATATTAGCTGGGCATGGCAGCACACATCTGTAATCCCAGCTACTTGGGAGTCTGAGGCAGGAGGATCACTTGAACCCAGGAGGCGGAGGTAGCAGTGAGCAAAGACCATGCCACTGCACTCCAGCCTGGGCAACAGAGCGAAACTGTCTCAAAAAACAAAACAAAAATGCCGGGTACCATGGCCCACTTTGGGAGGCCGAGGCAGGCAGATCACAAGGTCAAGAGATCAAGACCATCCTGGCCAACATGGTGAAACCCTGTCTCTACTAAAAATATAAAAATTAGCCAAGCGTGGTGGCGTGTGCCTGTGGTCCCAGCTGCTCAGGAGGCTGAGGCAGGTGAATCACTTGAACCTGGGAGGTGGAGGTTGCAGTGAGCCGAGATTACGCCACTACACTCCAGCCTGATGAAAAAGCAAGACTCTGTCTCTAAATAAATAAATAAGAAGAGGAAAGGAGAAAGGATGGAGGGATATGGGGAGGGAAGGCACTGTGTGTGCCACATTCTGGGCCTAGACATGCTGCCCCCAGTGTCTGCCCCAGAGCCTCTTGGGCATCCCACTAGGATTAGCTCAGGTATCCGCTTTTCTGGAAGCCTCTCCCGACAAACGCCACCACATGCTCTGTTTTCCTACCGAGGTCAGGAGCCTCCTCTGTCCCGTGCTACCTCCACTGTAACACATGTCGCCTTGGAAGGGATCGTGTCCATGACTGCCTCCTCCAGGTCAGGAGCTCTTTGAAGTCAGGTCTTGATCTAACTCATCTATGGGTACCCAGTGTCCAGTCCGAGGCCTGACCCCCAGGGCACCCCAGAAGACATTGCTTTACCTTCACTGAAGACCCACCTGGTTGTTATTCTGATTCTCCCTGCCTGGCCCCAGCCTAAGCACAGAGTTGGGAGAGAGTGGGGAGAGGTGGGTTAGGAAAAGCTTCAGTGAGGCAGAGGTGCTCAAGTAGTTGGTTTGGAAGGACAAATAGGTGTTCAACACGGAAGATGAGGAACAGCTGGGAGTGAAAAGATCATAAACCACTAGTGGATTGCAACAGAGACTGCTGGGTGTCTACTCCATGCCCACCTTCCCCTGCTTCCTTAGTTCCAGAATCCTCATTTGCTTTCCTGTTTTTTAATTTTAATTTTAATTTTTTTTTTTTTGGAGACAGAGTCTTGCTCTGTTGCCCAGGCTGGAGTGCAGTGGTGTGATCTCCGCTCACTGCAACCTTCACCTCCTGGATTCAAGCGATTCTCCCACCTCAGCCTCCCAAGTAGCTGGGATTACAGGCGCCTGCCACCACACCAGGCTAATTTTTGTATTTTCAGTAGAGATAAGGTTTTGCCATGTGAGCCAGGTTGGTCTCGAACTCTTGACCTCAGGTGATCCACCTGCCTCAGCCTCCCAAAGTGCTGGGGTTAGAGGCATGAGCCACCACACCCAGCCTAATTTTTAAATTTTTACAACAACCTCTTGTCCAACAGAAGAATCCTCATTTTCTTAAGGCAAAAATGGTTCAAATTATGAAATCAAAAAGAAATGAAATGTCCCAGCCTCCCTTGAAGCAAAACGTGATCATGAGATTCGGTTCTAGTCAATGAGATACAAACAGAAGCATGGAAGATTTCCAAGGTGACTGGTTAAAGGAAGCCGACTCGAGAGAGTTTACCCTCATGGCAATTCCCCTTTCTTCCTGCTGCCTGGATTATGGTGGGAAGGCTGGAGCTTAGGCAGCCCTCTTGGACACAACATCCTCTTGACACTGGAACCAAGTGCAGAGGATGATGAGGCAGGAAGATGGAAGACTTCCTGGGACTGCTTAGTAAGCTCCAAATGGCCTACCTCTAGATTCTTCCATGGAAGAGAATGAAGCCTGAGTGTTTAAGCCACTGCCATTTCGGGTTATCTGTTAAATGCGGGTGATCCTGACCCTGACTTACACAGGAGAGGTTATCAAGCAGAGACCACGAGAGTTCTGGCCCTGGGAGGTTTCTTACCCATAGCGATGGCTGTCTTTCCTGTGCCCGGCTGGCCAGCAATAAGGACTGCCCGCCCAGCAATCTTCCCTTCCCGGATCATCTCCAGCACCACGCCTGCTGCCCGCCGTGCCGCCAGCTGACCCACCATGCCCTGGGAAGCCTGTGGGTGGGACGCAGCACATGAGGTGACTTCCTGCTGGGCTACACACCATTTCTACCACATCTTGGCTAGTGAGATGGAAGCAGTCATTACTAGCTGGGACTTCCAGGAAAAGCCAAAACAGCTTTCTCTGTTTTTTTTTTTTTTTTTTTTTTTTGAGACAGGGTCTCACTCTGTCATCCAGGCTGAAGTACAGTGGTACGATCGTACAATCACGGCTCACTGCAGCCTCAACCTCTAGGGATCAAAAGATCCTCTGACTTCAGCCTCCTGAGTAGCTGGGACCACAAGTGTGCGCCACCATGTCCAGCTAATTTTTAAAATTTTTTATAGAGACGGGGTCTCACCATGTTGCCCAGGCTGGCCTCAAACTCCTAGGCTCAAGCGATCTTCCCGCCTCAGCCTCCCAAAGTGTTGGGATCACAAGTGTGACCACTGCACGAAGCCTAATTGTTTTTAAGGTGGCAAAACAATGGCTATCCAATCCCAATTCTTTATTTTTTTTCTTTGAGATGGAGTCTCGCTCTGTCACCCAGGCTGGAGTACAGTGGCACGATCTCGGCTCACTGCAGCCTCCACCTCCCAGGTTCAAGTGATTCTCCTGCCTCAGCCTCCCGAGTAGTTGGGATTACAGGCATGCACCACCACATCTGGCTAATTTTTGTATTTTTAGTAAAGATGGGGTTTCTCCATGTTGGCCAGGCTGGTCTCGAACTCTGACCTCAGGTGAACCGCCTGCCTCGGCCTCCCAAAGTGCTGGGATTACAGGCATAAGCCACAGTGCCCAGCCTATCCAATTCTTTAGTACCAAGAAAACCCACGTGTGGCTGAAGTTTATGGATATGCAGCCAAAGGTCTGGAAGACCGTAACACAGTCCCCACACTCCCCAGGGCCCTGGGTACCCACTACCCAAGACCTTCGTGGAGAGGCCCTCACACCCCAGCCTCCTCTGCTGTACCTGCCGAGGCTCCAAGGCATCGTCCAGCCCCAGCCCCCGGATGTGGGAGTGAGCACCTGTATGCAGGGAGAGAACAGAGACTCAGTTAGCCAGCTTGCTGCACGTGTGGCCTGACATCTCTGAGCCCTGGTTTCCTTTTTGGTCAAAGGGGTGGGTGGGAGTAGAGAGTAGGGGCTTGGGGAAATGAAAGGGCACAGGGAAGGATTTCCCAAGTTGCCACCTCACTAAGAAGACGGCTGAACGTGCTAAATGCTCAGTGAACTGGAGTTGCTCTGAGGATGCATCCTAGTTAAACAAAAGTCACTGAGACCTGATTAAGCACATAATTGTACTAAGAACTAACCACAGGGCTAATGATCACAATTACTTTGTGTTTATGGCTTACACAGCACACACAGGTTCTCATTTCATTCCTTATGACCCTGCAAGACAAGAGCCCTGGCCAGGGCTGGGCGTGGTGGCTCAGGCCTGTAATCCCATCCCAGCACTTTGGGAGGCTGAGGCGGGTGGATCACCGGAGGCTAGGAGTTCTAGACCATCCTAGCCAACATGGTAAAACCACATCTTAAGTAAAAATACAAAAATTAGCTAGGTGTGGTGGCAGGTGACTATAATCTCAGGTACTCGGTGGGGGGGGCGGCCTGAGGTATGAGAATTGCTTGAACCTGGAAGGTGGAGGCTGCAGTAAGCTGAGACTGTGCCATTGAATTCCAGCCTGGGTGACAGAGCGAGACCCTGTCTCGAAAAAGCCAAACGAAACAAAAGCCCTGTCTGCTGTCACCCTGAAAGCACTTCTGGGTATCACTGGCAACAGTCCCAGCCCCCATTGATATGAACAAGGAAGGAGCTCTGAGAGGTTAGGCCTCATGCCCCAGCCACACAGCCAGCGAGAGGTGAAGATGAGATTCCAATGCTTTCCAAAAGATGAGGGTTGAACGAACCTCAGCCTGCAGGCCAGCCACCTGTTTCTGTAAATAAAAATTTTTTTTAAATTTTTTGATTTGTTTTATTAATTTTTTTTTTCTTCTTTTTTGAGACGGGGTTTCACCATGTTGGTCAGACTGGTCTTGAACTCCTGACCTCAGGTAATCCACCCGTCTCAGCCTCCCAAAGTGCTGGGATTACAGGCATGAGCCACCGTGCCTGGCCTTCTGTAAATAAAATTTTATTGGGGCCGGGCGCAGTGGCTCACGCTTGTAATCCCACCACTATGGGAGGCAGAAGCAGGCAGATCACCTGAGGTCAGGAGTTCAAGATCAGCCTGGCCAACATGGTGAAACCCTGTCTCTACTAAAAAATATAAAAATTAGCCTGGCGTGGTTGCGTGCACCTGTAGTACCACGTACCCAGGAGGCTGAGGCACAAGAGTCACTTAACCCTGGACTGCGTTTGCACTTTCCCCTGGTCTTTCAGTAAAAAAAAAAAAAGTCAAGC
>NW_022437160.1:58986-59650 GCF_009761245.1 Sapajus apella
GCAGATGACTTCCAAATATGTCTCCCTAGCTCGCTTTTTTTTTTTTTCGAGATGGAGTCTCACTCTGTCACCCAGGCTGGAGTGTAGTGGCGCAATCTCAGCTCACTGCAACCTCCGCCTCCTGGGTTCAAGCCATTCTCCTTGCCTCAGCCTCCTGAGTAGCTGGGATTACAGGCATGCACCACCATGCCCAGCTAATTTTTTTTTGTACTTTTTAGTAGAGATGGGGTTTCACCATGTTGGCCAGGCTGGTCTTGAATTCCTGACCTCAGGTGATCCACCTGCCTCGCCTCCCAAAATGTTGGGATTACAGGAGTAAGCCATGGTGCCTCGCCAGGAATGGAGTTTTGATACATGCTACAACATGGATGAACTTAAAAACATTACACTACTTGGGCCGGGCGCGGTGGCTCAAGCCTGTAATCCCAGCACTTTGGGAGGCCGAGGCGGGTGGATCACGAGGTCAAGAGATCGAGACCAGCCTGGTCAACATGGTGAAACCCTGTCTCTACTAAAAATACAAAAAATTAGCTGGGCATGATGGTGCGTGCCTGTAATCCCAGCTACTCAGGAGGCTGAGGCAGGAGAATTGCCTGAACCCAGGAGGCGGAGGTTGCGGTGAGCCGAGATCGCGCCTCCTGAGTAGCTGGGATTACAGGCACGC
>NW_022437160.1:59750-96147 GCF_009761245.1 Sapajus apella
AAAAAAAAAAAAAAAAAAAAAAAAAAAAAAAAAAAAAAAAACCATTACACTACTTACTGTCAGGTCTCCATGTGCAAGCCGGGACCCAGAAAGTCTGAAGTCCTGCCTGCCTCGGCTGACTGTCCCTCACCCCCTGCCTGCATTCGCCATCATCCCTAATCACCCAGTGGTCCCCCAACAAGCCTCTCACCCCACCCTGTCATCTTAACTCTCTTCTGTCTTACCCAACTGGGCAAATGACTGTTGGCCGCCTCCTGCCCCTCACAAGCCATGTCCTATTTGCAAGGGGCCCCACTGGAGGGGGGACTGCCCAACCCGCACTACTGACGCCCCAGCGGCACCTGGAACCCAGGCCGGCTCCTTCCCGGGTCTCCTTGGCCTGACCACTGAAGACTAACGCCACCCGGATGCTCCTGGAACATCACGGATGCGGAGCTATGGGAAACTCTTACGGTGGAGGGTAAGTCCGTCCCCTGCCTCGTCGACATGGGGGGCTACCCAGTCCACTTTACCCTCTTTTTGAGGGCCAATTTCTCTGGCACCTGTTACTGTTGCGGGAATTGACAGCCAAGCTTCTAGACCATCCAACCCCCCCAGCTTTGGTGTCAGCTAGGGCCACACTCCTTTTCCCACTCCTTCTTGGTCATTCCTACCTGCCCGGTCCCTTTATTAGGCCAAAATATCTTAACTAAATTGTCTGCTTCTTTAATTATTCCTGGACTCCAGCCCATCTCACAGCCACCCTTTCGCCGAGCTCTAAGCCTTCCCCACAACCCCCTCTCGTATCCCCAAATCTCAACCCGAGGGTCTGGGGTGCGTCCACTCTGTCATTGGCCACTGAACATAAGCCCATTATTATTCCAGTAAAACCCAATCATCCCCACCCTGCCCAAAGGCAGCACCCCACCCTCAACAAGCTTTGCAAGGGCTGAAACCTGTTATCGCCCACCTGTTACAGCATGGCCTCCTAAAACCCACCAGTTCTCCTTACAACACTCCTATCTTGCCGTCCAAAAACCAGACAAGTCTTACCGGCTGGTTCAGGACCTCCGCCTTATTGATCAAATCGTCCTCCGTATACATCCAGTGGTGCAGAACCCATATACTCTCTGTCCTCAGTTCCTCCGCCCACAACCCATTATTCTGCCCTTGATCTCAAAGATGCCTTTTCACTTCCCCCTGCACCCTGCAGCTCCCCTGGACCGTCCTGCCTAAGGGTTTCAGGGACAGCCCACGCTACTTCAGTCAGGCCCCTCATCTTCCCACCTTATTCAATATGCAGGCGACCTTTTGCTGTGCAGCCCCTCTTATGAAACTTCTCAGCAAGACACCGTCCTGCTTCTTCAGCACCTGTTTTTAAAAGGATATCGAGTGTCCCCTTCTAAGGCCCAGATTTCTTCCACGTCTGTCACCCATCTGGGCATCATCCTCTAACAAAACACCTGCGCTCTCCCTAGCGATGGAGTCCAGCTAAGCTCTGACACCCCAGCCTCCTACCAAACAACAGCGTCTCTCCTTCCTGCGTGTAGTTGGCTACTTTCGCCTCTGGGTGCCAGGTTTTGCTATTCTAACTAAGCCACTGTATAAACTCACTAAAAGAATAAATCCTAGGCCGGGCGCGGTGGCTCAAGCCTGTAATCCCAGCACTTTGGGAGGCCGAGGCAGGTGGATCACAAGGTCAAGAGATCGAGACCATCCTGGTCAATATGGTGAAACCCCGTCTCTACCAAAAATACAAAAAATTAGCTGGGCATGATGGTGCGTGCCTGTAATCCCAGCTACTCAGGAGGCTGAGGCAGGAGAATTGCCTGAACCCAGGAGGCGGAGGTTGCGGTGAGCCGAGATCGCGCCATTGCACTCCAGCCTGGGTAACATGGGTGAAACTCCGTCTCAAAAAAAAAAAAAAAAAAAGAATAAATCCTTTCCTCACTCCTCGCTTTGTTCCTTAAAGACAGCTCCAAAAATTGCTCCCACCCTAGTTCTCCCCAACTTGTCTCAACCCTTTCCATGATATACTGCTGAAATCCAGCACTGTGTGGTTGGAGCTCTTACACAAGAGCCAGGTCCGAGCCCTGTTGCTTTTCTCTCTAGACAGCTGGACCTCACTGTCCTAGGCTGGCCCCAGTGTGTGTGAGCCACCGCGGCAGACGCTCCAGTTCTGGAAACTTTCAAAATCACGGGCTCTGCTTCACTGACTTTATACACTTCCCACAGTCGCCAGGCTTTCACCTCCTCTTCTCACCTTCCACAGCTGCCGTCTGCCCCACGTCTGGTCCACCTCTGTTCGCTCTTTACTGAAACTCCCACTGTGACTGCTGCGCGTGGCCCTGACTTGAATCCAGCCTCTCACCTACTACCAAACATGAACCCTACTCCGGCACCGCGAAACTGCACGTCCCCAGTGCATACTGCTGTTTCCCCTTTCCCCCACATCTCTCTTTCCCTATTCCAGACTCAGATCACACATGGTTTACTGATGGCGGCTCTTCCAAACCTAAGCAGTCCTCTCCAGGAAAGGCTGGCTATGCTGTTTCCCATTCCTCTACCAATGAAGCTGCCACTCTCCCTCCATCTACTACTTCGCAACAGGCTGAATTAATAGCACGCACACGTGCCCTTACCCTGGCCAAAGGGCTCAGAGGAAATATCTATACTGATTCCAAACATGCCTTCCACATCCTCCATCACCACGCTGTCACATGGGCAGAAAGAGATTTTCTCACTACACAAGGATCTTCCATTATCAAGGCTTCTTTAATAAAGGCCTCCTTAAAGCTGCCCTTCTCCCAGCTAAGGCCAGGGTTGTCCACTGTAAAGGGCACCAAAAAACTTCAGATCCCATGGCTCAAGGAAAGGCATTAGCAGATGAGACAGCGTGGAAAGCAGCCAATGCACTGCTATCCCCACCTAGTGGACAGTATTTTTCTTTTTCATCAATTAATCCTCTATTCAACCTTAGAGTCATTAAGTATCAGCCACTTCCCACTCAAGGTAATTGGTTTTTAGATCACAGAAAATTCCTTCTTCCGGCCTGGCAAGCTCATTCCATCCTCTCTTCCTTTCATAACCTCTTCCATGTAGGATACAAGCCTTCAGCCCGTCTCTGAGAGCCTCTCATCTTTCCCCTCACGGAAGTCCATCCTTAAAACAATCAATCTCAGTGCTCCATCAGTCACTCTACCAACCGCCAAGGATTTCTAAGACCTCCTCCTGTTCCTATCCATCAAGTGCGAGGATTTAATCCCACGCAAAACTGGCAAATTGAGTTTACTCATATGCCTCGTGTCAAAAAATTTAAGTACCTTCTTGTGTGGGTGGATACCTTCACGGCGTGGACTGAAGCCTTCCCTACTGGAACAGAAAGGGCTACTGCGGTTATTTCTTGTCTATTAAATGGTATCATCCCCCGGTTTGGCCGGTCTACTTCCATACCATCAGCTCATGGCCCTGCTTTCATTAGCCAAATCACCCAAGCAGTCTCTCAGGCCCTCAGCATTCAATGGAATATCCATGCCTCTTACCACCCTCAGTTGCCAAGGAAAGTAGAAAGCTAATGGCCTTCTAAAAACACAACTTACTAAACTCACCCTTCAACTAAAAAAGGACTGGGTATTTCTTCTGCCTATCGCTCTTCTCCAAATTCATACCACTCCCCAGGAACCCAGCCGGTATAGCCCCTTTGAACTTCTGTATGACCGTACCTTTCTACTCGGGCCCAACCTTCTTCCAGACCCCAGCCCTTTTGGAGACTATCTTCCAGTTCTCCAACAAATGAGGCAGGAAATTCACTGAGCTGTTAATCTCCTCTTACCCACTCCAGACACCCAGCCGTAGAAGGAAGGACATCTTAGCCGGACAATCAGTACGGTCAAGGACCTATCCCATCCAGCTCTACAGCCTCAGTGGAAAGGTCCTTACCTGGTTGTCTACAGTACCCCAACTGCTGTCCGCCTGCAAGACCCTCCCGACTGGGTTCACTGCTCCAGGATTAAACTGTGCCCACCAGACTGAGGAAAGAGATCCAAACATCTAAGATCACCTCCCCCCTGACTTCCACACTGCTTTTCAATAGAAGAAAAGGCTGGCCTACCAGCAGAGTGAGTCGAAGTGAAAAAACAAAAAGAAAAAGAAAAGGCTGGCTGACTAGCACATCTTAATTGCCTTCTTATAGATGGCAGGCATGGTATGGGGGAATCTCTCCAGAAGGCATTGTTTTCACTTAAACAAGATCAAACCCCCACCCCACTCCTACTCCATCGCCCAAGACCCTTTCACGTGTAATTTCTAAGTCTGTAAACCCAAGACCCTTTCACATGTAATATCTAGCGTTATAAGCCTATATAAAGGTAGAGCGTCTCTGTTAGGCAAGCTTGGCTGTTAGACAACTATGTCACCTTGCTCCTAGTCGAAATAAATCCCCTCTCCCTTCCTAGTTCGGTGTCCGAGGTCTGTTTCTTGTGGCCGCTCATGCCCGGGAAGCGAGTTTCGGTTCGCAGACAGCGGCAAAGGCTCTCAGGCGGTTTGCCTCGCCCTTTGGAGCATCTCTGCGGGGGCTCCTGCCCACTTGGGCGACGCAATTCCTGAGAGAGCTCCCAGGCAGGTATTAGCCTGGTGGAAAGCCTCTCCAGAGCAGAGCAGGAAACCCCCCCCCAGTGTGGATCTACCCAGGGGCTGAACACCCAGAAGGAACAGGTACTTGGAATGTCCAGACAACAGAAACATGGTAGGATCAATCCTGGGAAGCCTGTCCGCCTCCTTTAGGTGGAAGCGTGGCCTGATCACCACGTGTGCTGGATTTGGCACTCTTGAACTTGGTTCTCTCTCTCCTTCTGCAACTAACCTTGGAAGTTTTGCTTTTGGTTTCGATTTGGGTGGAGGGAGGAGAGCGACTGTATGAGTGAATGGAGGGGTCCAACTGGACTTGTCAGCCGTGAAATGTGGGAGCGTGAGGCCCATTAGAGGGGGCCTTACACTCCGAGCCACGCGTGGGGCTGGCTGGAATCAGAGACGACCACATAAGGCTAAACGGAGGAGCTCTCGCAATCTCGGCGTTGTGAGGGGATTAACCAGCTCTCTTATGCCAAATGGCATCTGAAATACTTTTTTTTTTTTTTGAGACGGAGTTTCACTCTTGTTACCCAGGCTGGAGTGCAATGGCGAAATCTCGGCTCACCGCAACCTCCGCCTCCTGGGTTCAGGCAATTCTCCTGCCTCAGCCTCCTGAGTGGCTGGGATTACAGGCACGTGCCACCATGCCCAGCTAATTTTTTGTATTTTTAGTAGAGACGGGGTTTCACCATGTTGGCCAGGATGGTCTCGATCTCTTGACCTCGTGATCCACCCGCCTCGGCCTCCCAAAGTGCTGGGATTACAGGCTTGAGCCACTGCGCCCGGCCTCTGAAATAGTTTTGAAAGAAAGGCGATTCTGCCAGCCTGAAGTCAATGTGAACCAGAGAGTGTGTAGTGCCCCCTGCTGGGCGGGAGCTGCTGTGGGCGGAGTAACACTCTTAGCTGTGAGGACTGCTTTTCGGGTAAGCATGAGTCACACCCATAGCAAGCCCACTCCTTTAGGGACCATGCTGAAAAATTTCAAGAAGGGATTTAGTGGAGATTATGGAGTAACTATGACACCAGGGAAGCTAAGGACTTAATGTGAGGTAGATTGGCCAGCATTTGGGAAGGGTTGGCCCTCAGAGGGGACCCTGGACAGGTCTCTTGTCTCTTAAGTAAGGCATGAGGTTATATGTGGCAAGCCAGAACATCTTGATCAATTTCCGTACATAGACTCGTGGTTACAGTTAGTTTTAAACCCTCCGCAGTGGTTAACAGGACAGGCAACAACTGTTTTAGTGGCAAAAGGACAGACAGCTAGGACCCCCCCACCCGCACCTAGGAGACAAGGACTCCCAAGGTCCTGGCAGATTCAGTGTGAGGACATTGGAAGAAAATTGCAGGAACAGGCAGGATTTGTGGGCATGAATGCTTCACAATGATTGGAAATAGCCAACCAGGTGTTTGTGAACTGAGAAGTGGTAAGCCGTAGAGAAAAAGAGCATCAGGCTCGACGAAATGCCGACTTGACAGCTGCTGCTATTAAAGGTGCACCCCCAAGAGGGCGGGGAAAGGGGGGTTCCTGGAAAGCCACCCAGTCTGCTCGCCCGTGCCTGCAACATGATCAGTGTGCTTACAGCAGGGAAGTAGGACATTGGAAGGAAAAGTGCCCCCAGTTAACAAGAGAACAGTGAGATCCTAAGCATGAGGAATCAGATGAAAGTGAAGGAGTTCTTTCTTTTTTTTCTTTTTTTTTTTTTGAGATGGAGTTTTTCCGCTCTTGTTACCCAGGCTGGAGTGCAATGGCACGATCTCGGCTCACCGCAGCCTCCGCCTCCTGGGTTCAGGCAATTCTCCTGCCTCAACCTCCTGAGTCGCTGGGATTGCAGGCACGCGCCACCATGCCCAGCTAATGTTTTGTATTTTTAGTAGAGACGGGGTTTCACCATGTTGACCAGGATGGTCTCGATCTCTTGACCTCGTGATCCACCCGCCTTTGCCTCCCAAAGTGCTGGGGTTACAGGCTTGAGCCACCGCGCCCGGCAAAAGTGAAGGAGTTCTGCTCGGTCTAATGGAAGGGCCACTGGACTAAAGGGGGGCCAGGCTCATATGCCCCCAAAGAGCTCATGGTCTGGATGACAGTCCTGTAAACCCCGCCCCCCATCAAAGGAAACAATACTGCTGGAGCTACTGGGGTGTTAGAAAACCAGTCTTCCTGTTTGCCTCAGACCTGTTTGGCAGGAGGCCATGAAGTTATGTCAGTTCTTGTCCTTGGGGTGCTACCCCTACCCCCTTCTGTGGGGGGGAACCTGTTATGCAAACTAAGGGCTACAACTATCACATTCAATAATAAGGACTTCCTGCAGCTAAAACTGCCTCAGGCAGAGATTATCAAGGCTCTCACAGTTGGGGAGGAGTGGAGCCCCTCCCTAACCAGGGACTGAAGACTGCAGGCCGATGTGGGGCTTGCTTTTGGTTCATCAGACTACACTGACTTTGCACCCAACTCATGCACGCGATTGGGATTATTGCCAGTGGAGGATAGTTGGTTCACCTGACTGGACTTAAAGAATACTTCTTTGGGCTGGGCACGGTGGCTCAAGCCTGTAATCCCAGCACTTTGGGAGGCCGAGGCAGGTGGATCACGAGGTCAAGAGATTGAGACCATCCTGGTCAACATGGTGAAACCCCGTCTCTACTAAAAAAATACAAAAAATTAGCTGAGCACGGTGGCACGTGCCTGTAATCCCAGCTACTCAGGAGGCTGAGGCAGGAGAATTGCCTGAACCCAGGAGACGGAGGTTGCAGTGAGCCGAGATTGCGCCATTGCACTCCAGCCTGGGTAACAAGAGCAAAAAAACTCCGTCTCAAAAAAAAAAAAAAAAAAAAAAAAAAAAAAAAAAAAAAAAACTTCTTTAGCATTGAACTGGCCTTGGAAGATCAGAAACTATTTGCGTTTCAATGGGAAAATCCAGAAACAGGTGTGACCACTCAGTACACCTGGACCCAGCATCCCAGGGGCTCAAGAATTCTCTCACCATCTGTGGGGAGGCACTAACCTCTGATCCGCCCCCCCCCAGAAGTTTCTTGCTAAGGACTTAGGCTGCATGTTGCTCCAATATGCTGGTGACCTTTAATGGGGACACCCCACGGCAGTCAGGTGCGCTAAAGAAACAGATGCCTTACTTCGGCACCTGGAGGACTTAGGGTATAAAGTGTTTAAAAAGAGAGCCCAGATTTGCCAACAGCAAGTGCGATATCTGGAGTTCGGCACCCGGCAGGGAGAGTACGACCTAGCAGAGAGGAAACAGGTCATTTGCAACCTACCAGAACCCGAAACCAAGAGGCAGGCGAGAGAGTGCCTGGGAGCCGTGGGTTCTTGTAAATTGTGGATTCCAAACTTCCACAGTACTGGCCAAACCCTTACACAAAGTGACAAAGAGGGGAGGAGACAAGGAACCCTTTGAATGGGGATCCCAGCAGCGGCAGGAACTGAAAGCTAAACTTTTGTCAGCCCTGGCTTTGGGGCTACCCGATTTAACAAAGCCTCTCACGCTGTATGTATCAGAGGAAAAAAGATGGCAATTGAGGTTCTAACATCAACTCTGGGGCAAAATTTAAATATCAAACGCCACACACAGTATTGACTGTAAATGAATACAAAGGGCATCACTGGTTAACAAATGCTAGGCCAACCAAATACCTGAGACTGCTGAAGGGGAAATCCCCACATCACCATTGGGATCTGTGCAACACCTTAAAACCTGCCACTTTGCCCCCGGTGCCAGAAGGCCCATGAAGTAACCCGTGTGCTGCTTCGAGATCTCATCCCTAGGTTTGGACTGCCACTGCGCAACGGATCAGACAACAGACCAGCATTTGTGGCGAATTTGGTCCGGAAAACAGCAATGACCTTGGGTATTACTTGGAAAGCACACTGCCTACCGACCTCAGAGTTCCGGAAAGGTGGAGAGAATGAACCAGACCATCAAAAATAGCTTAGGGAAAATGAGTCAGGCAACAGGATTAAAGTGGGTGCAGGCACTTCCCTTGCTGTTATTTAAAATTAGATGCACTCCCGTTAAGAAGACAGGATATTCCCCTTATGAAGTCTTGTATCATAGGCCCCCTCCCATACTGCGGGCACTCCCGGAAACTCCTCAGGAGTGGGGAGAGATTGACCTAGGATGGCAGTTACAAGCTCTAGGGAAGATCACTCAGGATATTTCAACCTGGGTAAATGAGAGATGTCCTGTAAGCTTATTCTCCCCAGTTCACCCTTTCTCACCAGGTGATCGTGTGTGGATAAAGGACTGGAATGCAGCCCCTCTGAAGCCACGGTGGAAAGGACCCCAGACCATGATCCTGACCACTCTCACGGCCGTAAAGGTAGAGGGAATCCCAGCCTGGATCCACCACAGCTGCGTGAAACCAGCAGCGGCTGAAACTTGGGAAGCTAGACCAGACCCAGACGACGACTGCAGAGTCACCTTAAGGACAGCGAGCCCTGCTCCAGCGCATCCCGGAAGCATGAGGAGATTCATCATGGGACTCACTCTTCTTCATATTTGGACTTGCACAGTAGGGACATCAACTAATTTTGAAGAATGCTGTCAGTGTGTGCACCAGGGTACTAAGGTGGGACGTAAAGTGACTGCCATGCTTTCACTCTACAGTTACTATGAATGTACAGGGACACAGAGGGAACCTGTTTACTCAGCATAAGGTGTGTAATCCAGGGGATGGACAGCCGATGTCTGCTACCATCCATCAGAGTCCCCTACACATACGACTTTTGAAATCAAACTCCTAACAGGGCGAGGAATCAGTCCTACTAAGTTAATAGCTAAAACAGAGGAGAAGGGAAGGCCCAAACAGGTCACCCTAAGGTTTGATGCCTGTGCAGCCATCAATGCCTATCCTTCCAGTAGGGGGAGCCGTGGTCCCCTCGGATAGAAACAAAGTCACGCAAAAGAGCCTAAGAATATCTGCCAGAAAACCTGCTGATGCAGTAAATGCATTCTTGCAGTCACGCGTCTTCTGGGCCACTTGAAAAAATAATACAAGGCTGGGCGCGGTGGCTCACACTTGTAATCCCAGCACTTTGGGAGGCCGAGGCGGGTGGATCACGAGGTCAAGAGATCAAGACCATCCTGGTCAACATGGTGAAACCCCGTCTCTACTAAAAATACAAAAAATTAGCTGGGCATGGTGGCGCGTGCCTGTAATCCCAGCTACTCAGGAGGCTGAGGCAGGAGAATTGCCTGAACCCAGGAGGCGGAGGTTGCGGTGAGCCGAGATCACGCCATTGCACTCCAGCCTGGGTAACAAGAGCGAAACTCCGTCTCAAAAAAAAAAAAAAAAAAGAAAAAATAATACAAATAATCCCGTTCCCGTTCATCCTGTAAAAGGGAGAGACACCATTCCAGGGAGTAACGTCCCCTGTGTCTCGAGACATTGTAACCCAGTAGAATTAATAATCACAAACCCCCAAGACTCTAAATGGGAAAAAGGGGAGAGTGTAATGCTGGGAATTCATGGAAAAGGGCTTGACCCCAGAGTCAGTATCCAGATTCAGGGAAAAATCCAGAAACACTCAGCCCGGGCAGTGTACCAGCACTTCCAAGAAATATTAAATGAGCCAATGCTGGAGCTTCCAAAAAACACAAAGAACTTGTTCCTCCAACTTGCTGAAAATGTAGCCCATTCCCTTAATGTCACTTCTTACTATGTATGTGGGTGAATTACCATGGGTAATAGATGGCCATGGAATGCCTGTGAGTTATTACCCTCTGACCTGACCTCAGTCCAAAGGATTCAAACCAACAGTTTCTGGGTTTTAAAGGTTTCAATTACTGGACAATATTTGTTGACCAGAGAAGGAACAGTCTTCACTGCTCCGGTAGGAAAGCTTAGCTGCTTAGGGCAGCGACCGTGTAATGGAACAGTGGGGTAACCTGGTGGAGCTCAAACTACACAGCAAAGAACCCCCTCCTAAAATTTCAAGAATTACAGAATGCTTGGAATCATCCTGGGTACGGGAGAGGCTGGACAGCCCCGCCTGGGTTGTATTGGATATGCAGACACAGCATTCATCCGGCTGCCTGAAAGATGGACAGGTAGCTGTGTCAGAGGCATCGTCAAGCCTTCTTTCTTCCTATTACCTGTTAAGATAGGTGAGCTGTTAGGATATCCGGTCTACGGACTCCTATCTATACGCTCAGTCAGATCATCCAGTTGCAGGCTGCCATGGAAATACTCGTTAATGAAATGGGCAAAGCTCTGTCCATTTTGGCCAGACAAGAAACTCAGATGAGAAATGCAATTTATCAGAACCGGTTGGCCTTAGATTATTTGCTGGCAGCTGAAGGAGGAGTCCGTAAAAAATTCAAACTAACCCACTGCTGCCTACACGTAGACCACCAGGGTCATGCAGTTAAGAATATAACCAAACTAACACATGCGCCTGTGCTGCTAGGGCACAAATTCAACCCCGAGTTCTTTTTAAAGATTGGCCCTCAGCCTTGGGAGGAGTAAAAACCCTCATCATAAGTGGGGTAACAAAAGTAGGTGTTTGCTACTCCCCTGTTGTCCCCCCTTATTACTCTAAATGGCTAAGAAATTCTTTACTGCTGTGATAGACCGGAGAACCACACCACGAATGTTTTGTATCTGTCATTATCAATCAGTTCCTTCAGGGGATCATGAAAATAAGAATAAAGAGTGAGAACTCTTGCTAATGTTATAGGTGAGGTTCTCAAAGCAGGGGAGAGTGAGGAAAGAGACCCAAGCATCTAAGATCACCTCCCCCTTGACTTCCACACTGTATTTCAATAGAAGAAAAGGCTGGCCGACTGGCACATCCTTAATTGCCTTCCTACAGATGGCAGGCATAGTATGGGGGAATCTCTCCAGAAGGCATTGTTTTGACTTAAACAAGATCAAACCCCCACCCCACTCCTACTCCATCGCCCAAGACGCTTTCACGTGTAATTTCCAAAACTAAACCCAAGACCCTTTCGCATGTAGTATCTAGTGTTAGAAGCCTATATGAAGGCAGAGCTTCTCTTTGTTAGGTAAGCTTGGCTGTTAGACAACTATGTCGCCTTGCTCCGGCCAAAATAAATCCCCTCTTCCTTCCTAGTTCGGTGTCCGAGGTCTGTTTCTCGCGGCTGCTCCTGCTTCAAGACGACCAGCCTAGCCCATCCACCTCCTCTTGGAAGTCACAAGTACTCTCCCCTACTTCCCTTAGGCTCACTCGAGTCCCTGAAGAGCAATCCTAGGCCCTAAATGCCCTGCACGTGTTTGCACTGTAGGCTCTCACTCTTCCTGCAAGCCCTCCTAGCTGACACCTCCTGGTTCTGCTCTCCAGGCGCCACCCTTAATTCCTTTCTAGAGTGGACAGATGACAATGTGTGGCAAAGAACACTCCAGTTCTTTCCCCCAAAAGAAGTTCTCTTTTGGCCGGGCGCGGTGGCTCACGCCTGTAATCCCAGCACTTTGGGAGGCCGAGGCGGGTGGATCACGAGGTCAAGAGATCGAGACCATCCTGGTCAACACGGTGAAACCCCGTCTCTACTAAAAATACAAAAAATTAGCTGGGCGTGGTGGTGCCTGCCTGTAATCCCAGCTACTCAGGAGGCTGAGGCAGGAGAATTGCCTGAACCCGGGAGGCGGAGGTTGCGGTGAGCCGAGATCGCGCCATTGCACTCAGCCTGGGCAACAAGAGTGAAACTCCGTCTCAAAAAAAAAAAAAAAAGTTCTCTTTTTTACTTTCCTACTCACTCTTACTCTCAGTCCTGTTCTGCTGCTCTCTGGCCTTTCCTAGTTCTCTTGTACATACTATCGATCTAACTCATTCCCTCCTCAATGATGCCAACCCATCGTTGGCAAAAAACTGCTGGCTCTGCTCCTCCCTTTCTTCCTCCTCTTATGCCGCCATTCCTGCCTTGCCGGCTGATGGGGCTACCTCTCCTGTCTCTTTACATCTGCCTGCCTCTTTTGACAGTCCCCGCCTCCACCTCCTACAGAGCTTCTTTACTTTTTAAACAGACCCAGCAGGACCTCTTCAGATGTGTCATACCAATAAGCTGCTGTGCTTCTCTGCATGCATTTACAGCAACTCCCACCTCGTATCAACTCCACCCACGCTAGGACCCCTCACTACACAAACAACTATCCCCACTGCTGCCCTCTATGCATTTCCCGTCAACGAACCACTAGAATCCCCTTAGGTAACCTTCCACCTTCTAAATGCGCGTTTACGCTTCATCTCCAAAGTCCCGACACACGTTAATATGCCTACAGGGCACCCTTACTCAGCTTTACTGCCAGACCCTCTATCACCACTAATCATCTCAAAAACATTAACAGTCACCTTCCCTGTGTCTCACTTCATCCTTGGTGACCCTCTCCTTGTGCCTCAGATTCTCCTCCTGGTCCTTCATCATGCTTACTTATGCCCACCCCTACAAATGTGAGAAGAGGCTATTTGTTGATACCACACGCTTCCTCACACATTACGAAATCAAACCACTTCCACTACACAGCTGCCACACCCATCGCCCCTTCAACCCCTAACAGCTGCCGTCCTCGCTGGATCTTTAGGAATTTAGGCATCTGATTCCCCTTTCAGTACTCCCTCTCAGCTCTTCACCCTGCGTTTTCAATTCAGCCTCGCCCTGGCCTTTTCTTCCCAGGTGGCTCCTCTACCTATATGTGTTTGCCACTAACTGGACAGGCACCTGTCCCTCAGTCTTCCTTATTCCTGAGATCCAATTTGCCAATGGTAACGAACAAGTGCTTGTCCCCCTAATGACACCTACCCGACGAAAAAGAGCTATGCAACTAATTCCATTCCTCGTAGGAATAGGGCTTGCAGCCTGCACGGTAGGCCTTGGAACTGGCATAGCAGGGCTCACCACCTCCATCACAGCATTCCGCAGTCTGTCTACTGATTTCTCTGCCAGCATTGCTAATTAGCTAATACCTTGTCTGCCCTTCAGAGTCTAATTGACTCTTTGGTTGCAGCTGTTCTCCAAAACCATTGTGGCCTCGACTTACCGCAGAAAAAGGAGGACTCTGTATATTTCTAAATGAAGAATGTTGTTTTTACTTAAAGCAATCTGGCCTAGTGTATGATAATATCAAAAAACTCAAAGACAGGGCTCAGAAGTTTGCTAACCAAGCAAATACCTATGCCGAACCTGCCTGGCCTTTTTCTAACTGGAGGTCATGGCTCCTTCCAATCCTTACTCCTTTAATACCCATCTTTCTTCTTCTCCTATTCGGACCCTGTAACTTCCGCTTACTCTCCCAATTCATACAAAACCGCATCCAGGCAATCACAGATCGGCAAATGCTGCTCTGGACAACCCCACAACACCGTGCAGTGCCTCAAAGTCCCCTAGCAGCTTAAGCATGTGTAAGGCCAAACGTATTGTCCGGCCCTTTCTTATTTGTGTCCCTGTCCTGTTCCCACTTCTACCCTGTCTCCTCTGCTCAAAAAATTAGGTGTCTGCGCAGACCGGGCGCGGTGGCTCAAGCCTGTAATCCCAGCACTTTGGGAGGCCGAGGCGGGTGGATCACAAGGTCAAGAGATCGAGACCATCCTGGTCAACATGGTGAAACCCCGTCTCTACTAAAGCTACAAAAAAAAATTAGCTGGGCATGGTGGCGCGTGCCTGTAATCCCAGCTACTCAGGAGGCTGAGGCAGGAGAATTGCCTGAACCCAGGAGGCGGAGGTTGCGGTGAGCCGAGATCGCGCCACTGCACTCCAGCCTGGGTAACAAGAGCGAAACTCTGTCTCAAAAAAAAAAAAAAAAAAAAAAATTAGGTGTCTGCGCAGTCCCCCACGTCACGCACGAAATAGCCTTGAGAAACTTAGCCCTCACCCCCTGAAACCTGTCATCACCCCCTCTTCTCTCTTTCTCTTTCTATATAAAAAGACAGGAATGTCAGGTCTGCATGTGCAAGCCTGGACCCAGAAAGTCTGAAGTCCTGCCTCGGCTGATTGCCATCCCCCACCAACCCCCATCACCCAGCGGAGCTTCCCCAGGACAAGCCTCTCACCCCACCCTGCCATCTTAACTGTTCTTATGATGATGTGAATACTCCTTACCCCATCCTGCCATCCTTTTTTTTTTTTTTTTTTTTTTTTTTTTTGAGACAGAGTTTTTGCTCTTGTTCCCAGGCTGGAGTGCGATGGCGCGATCTCGGCTCACCGCAACCTCTACCTCCTGGGTTCAGGCAATTCTCCTGCCTCAGCCTCCTGCGTAGCTGGGATTACAGGCATGCGCCACCATGCCCAGCTAATTTTTGTATTTTTAGTAGAGACAGGGTTTCATATGTTGAACAGGATGGTCTCAATCTCTTGACCTCATGATCCACGAGCCTCAGCCTCCCAAAGTGCTGGGATTACAGGCGAAAGCCACCGCGCCCCATCCTGCCATCTGAACTGTTCTTATGAAGATGTGAATACTCCTCGCCCCACCCTACCACCTTAACTACTCTTCTGCCTTACCACCTGTCATTGTAACTGAACTTAGTGTAATGTATACTCCTTGCCCCTGCCCCCCGCCACTGTAACTGATCTTATTCTGCAACACCCCCGCTCCACCCAGAAATATTGCCCCAACCTATAAAATCAATTCCCACCCTTGTCTTTTCTGGGATTCGGCCCGTTTGCACCCAAGAGAGAAATAAAACGGCCTTGTCGCCCACACCCACACAAAGCCTGCTTGGAAGATCTCTTTATAAATGTGTTTAATACTCGGTTCTATTGGACGCGAATAACAGCTACATGAAAGAAGCCCACGCATGAAAGACACATATTGTATGATTCCATCTACATGAAGTAGCCACAATAGGCAAATCCATATACAGAGAAAGATCGGGGCTGCCTAGAACTGAAGACGGGAGGTATGGGAGGATTAGAGGTGAAAGGTAAGAGGTATGGGGGTTTCTTTTTGGGGTGATGACAATGTTCTAAAATTGTGAAAATGGCTGCACAACTCTGTGAATATACTAGAAAATGCTGAGCTGTACATTTTAAATGGGTGAATTATATACCATGTGAATTGTATCTCAATAAAGCTATTAAGAAAAAAAACAGGCTGGGCGTAGTGGCTCCCGCCTGTAATACCAGCACTTTGGGATGCTGAGGCGGGCAGATCACTTGAGGTCAGGGGTTCAAGACCAATATGGTGAATCCTGTCTCTACTAAAAATACAAAAAACACAAAAATTGGCCAGGCGCAGTGGCTCATGCCTGTAATCCCAGCACTCTGGGAGGCCAAGGCTGTGGGTAACCCTCTATACAGGCACCAAGGAAGGATAGCTTAGCAGAATCCTGGCACAATTAGTGCCTGAAGAATATCTCAGTTTACAGTGTTACTACTCAGTTACTTACTTTTATACAATCCTTTATATACAATCATATATTAGTTCATAGAATGAGTGCCTAAAGAATATCTGGCCAGGTGTGGTGGCTCACGCCTGTAATCCAAGCACTTTGGAGGCCAAGGCGGACGGATCGCCTGAGGTCGGAAGTTCAAGACCAGCCTGACCAACATGGTGAAACCCCGTCTTTATATTTAAAAAAAAAGAAAAAAAAAGAAAAAAAAAAAAAGAATATCTTACCACTCAGTTATTTCCCTATATGTATATTATTATATCTTAGTTCATAGAGGAATGCCTAGAGCAGAAACAGTACAGAGCATTAATTAAGGAATAAGCAGCTTATAGTTGGAAGAATGTCTGGAGCAGACACAGTGCAGAGCATGATTTAAGGGAAAAACAGTTATACCAGGACAAGAACCCATGGCCCAGGTGGCAGCGTTCAGTATCGTAAAGATACCTGCTGTATGGCAGGCTTGGGGCGAGAGCCACTCCTCCTGATAAAGGAGCTGTAGGACCTTGCTCCAGTTCTCGTGGAAGGCTGCCCTCAGACCGGCAATCCACCTTGGTGACTGTGAACTTTATCAGCTCTTGTTATGGTGCTGGCTCAAAAGCATCCTCCTATAGAACTCACTGGAAGCTGCCAGCAGGTGGCGGTAGACCCTGACAGCTTTGTCACTGCTGTGTGACTTAAAGCATCCTTCTATAGATATTCTCATAGATAAGAGATATTGCACGCTGCACCCTCTCCACTGCGCACGGCCCACCTCCATGCCTCGATGGCCTAACGGGGGTGGACCCCTTACTGCACAAGGCCTGCCACCTTGCCTCAATGACCTAATGGGGGTGGACCCCTTGTTTATTGCTTACGACCCTATCACTATCCTTAAAGATGACTTCACTCACTACCCTGCCCCCTAACCTATACTCAATAAATACAGACGCTTCTGGACATTCAGGCCTCACCTGTCTCCGCTTACAGGTGATGTGCCACCACTCCCAGCCCAGCTGCGCTTTCTTTGTATTTCTGTGTCCTGTCTCTTTATTTCTCGGATCCTGTGCCTTAGCACAGCATAAGGGACACCCCCATGACCCTGTGGGGCCCTTATAGCCCTACAAAGGCAACCAGATCACGAGGTCAGGAGTTCATTACCAGCCTGGCCAATATGGTGAAACCCCATCTATACTAAAAATACAAAAAAAATTAGCTGGGTATGGTGGCAGGCACCTGCAATCCCAGCTACTTGGGAGGCTGAGGCAGGAGAATTGCTTAAACCTGGGAGGCTGAGGTTGTAGTGAGCTGAAATCATACCACTACACTTCAGCCTGGGCAAGAGCAAGACTCTGTCTCACAAAACATAAATAAAAATAAAAAATAAATCAGCTGGGAGTGGTGGCACACACCTGTAATCCCAGCTACTGGGAGGCTGAGGCAGGAGGATCATTTGAACCTGGGAGGTGGAGGTTGCAGTGAGCCAAGATCACACCACTGCACTCCAGCCTGGGAGACAGAGTGAAGCTCTGTCTTGAATAAAAGCAAAACAAAACACTGCTGGATGGTGGATCTTTGCATGTTTGTTACATTATTTTCTGACACTTCAGAATAGTTCATAATTTATTTTATTTTATTATTTTATTTATTTTTAGAAGCAGGGTTTCACTATGTTGACCAGGCTGATCTCGAACTCCTGACCTCATGATCCACCCGCCTCAACCTCCCAAAGTGCTGGGTTTACAGATGTGAGCCACCATGCCCGGCAAATACTTCATAATTTCTAATAAGGAAAAGGAAGCTTAAGAGGCCAGCATGCTAACCTAGCCCCTAAGTCACCTATCCCCAACTTTCCTTCCCATGAGTTATCTATTTATTTATTTATTTTTAAGATGGGGTTTCACCATGATGGCCAGGCTGGTTTTGAACTCCTGACCTCAGGTGATCCAACCACCTCGGCTTCCCAAAGTGCTAGGATTACAGGCATGAGCCACCGCACCCGGCCTTTTTCTTTTTTTTTTTGAGACAAGGTCTCACTCTGCCACCCAGGCTGGACTGCCATGGCCTCCACCTTCCAGGCTCAAGCAATCCTCCCACCTCAGCCTCCTGAACAGTTGGAACTACAGGTGTGTGCCACCACACTTGGCTAATTTTCTTATTTTTTTTCAAAGGCAGGGTCTCGTGATGTTGCCACAGCTGGTCTTAAATTCCTGGGCTCGAGCAATCCTTTTACCTCGACCTCCCCAAATACAGGATTACAGGCCACTGTGAGCCACTGTGCCTGGCCCACAGGTCTTTCTTCTCTTCTTCCACCAGACAGAACATGCAGTTATCCAGCCCAGAGGAAGTCTTCTCCTTCTGGAGTCAATCGTTTAAACTTTCTGGCCATCGGTGGTCATAAGCTTTCCCTATCATTGTGTGAACCTTCCCACCTAGTTTCTCCTTATACGAAGCTGGAACCCTGGAGTATGGGACATTACCCACAAACTACTTCCAAAAGACTAGGCAACAAAAAAAAGACATGAATCCAGGAATCCCAAATTTAGCTCTCTCAACATAAACCAGCCCCTTCAAGGACTGTCTCCTACAAAGTCTTTCTCTTTCACCATAAGCCTCTCCTAAACCTTGCTGCCCACTGGTCCCAGGAAAACCAAGGTCATTTTATTTTATTTTATTTATTTATTTTTTTTTTTTGAGACGGAGTTTCGCTCTTGTTACCCAGGCTGGAGTGCAATGACGCGATCTCGGCTCACCGCAACCTCCGCCTCCTGGGTTCAGGCAATTCTCCTGCCTCAGCTTCCTGAGTAGCTGGGATTACAGGCACGTGCCACCATGCCCAGCTAATTTTTGTAGTTTTAGTAGAGACGGGGTTTCACCATGTTGACCAGGATGGTCTCGATCTCTTGACCTCGTGATCCACCCGCCTTGGCCTCCCAAACTGCTGGGATTACAGGCTTGAGCCACCGCGCCCGGCCCTTATTTTTTTTAGGGACAGAGTCTCGCTCTGTCGCCCAAGCTGGAGTGCAGTGATGCAATCTCAGCTCACTGCAACCTCCACCTCCCGGGTTCAAGCGATTCTCCTGCCTCAGCCTCCCGAGTAGTTGGGATTACAGGTGCACACCACCTCACCTAGCTAATTTTTGTATTTTTAGTAGAGACGAAGTTTCACTGTGTTAGCCAGGATGGTCTCGATCTCGTGACCTCGTGATCCATCCACCTTGGCCTCCCAAAGTGCTGGGACCATAGGCGTGAGCCACCGCGCCCCGCTAAACCAAGGCCATTTTAAAACTCAGCACCCACCATCCCCTCACACTTCCAATAACTTCCTCCATAGAAGTTCTGATCACTGCCTTCCTCTTCTACTTCCCTATCCACCTCCTCCTCCTCCTTGCTCTGGTGACAGCAACAGACTCAAATCTCACCCCCAGCTACCAGCAACTCTCTCCCCGCCCCTTCCTCCATCATGGGGATTGAGGCATCCGGAAGCCCAGGCCAGTCCGTAAGTTCAGGTCACGTCACTTTTTTTTTTTTTTTGGAGGCAGTCTCGCTTTGACACCCAGGCTGGAGTGCAGTGGCGCAATCTCAGCTCACTGCAACTGCTGAGTCCCCGGTTCAAGCGATTCTCCTGCCTCAGCCTCCCGAGTAGCTGGGATTATAGGCGTGCACCACCACACCTGGCTAATTTTTGTATTTTGAGTAGAGATGGGGTTTCATCATATTAGTTAGGATGGTCTCGAGCTCTTGACCTAGTGATCCGCCCGCCTCGGCCTCCCACAAAGTGCTGGGATTACAGGCGTGAGCCACCGCACCTGGCCCAAATCACTTCTTTATTCAGGTATTTCTTGAGCAGGTGCCAGGCCAAGTTTCCCAGCCTTTCCTTCATTCACATCCATCCATCCATTCATTCAAACATTCAAGTGATAATTTATTGAACATTTACATTGAGACATGCCCCATGTGAAACACTGGAAATATGAAAATGGTCAAAACGGTCGCATGACAAGATCCAGACCTCTGAGTCCCTAATACTTTAGTCTTCTCCACTAAGACTCTCTTGTTCCTTGACAATTTCTTCCCATTAAAGGTTCACTAGGCCAAGGTTCCCAAATGGCTCGAAGCAGCGCAAGGTACTACAACCCTCATCATCATACACTGGCGCCAAGGACTGTAGAACCAGCCGTTGCGCCAAGAGTATTCTAGAAGTTGGAGTTCCTATAGCATGATGGGGCCAAATCTGAGATTCCAGGATTCCAGCCCTTTCTTTTTTTCACTTCCTCAAACCCAGGAGCACTGGTACCCAGCTCCCGCCTCCGCTAAGATCCAGAAATCTAGCCCCCAGGTCCCCTTCTCCCCCAGACCCGGGAGTCCGAGCTTCCTCCTCCTCCAGACCCGAGTCTGGACCCCCAGATTCCTCCTCCTTCAGACCCAAAAGTCAGGGCCTCTAGCCTCCTCCTCTCTCAGACTCGAGACCGCGGCCTCGCTCCTTACCCTCCATGCACTCACACTTACCACGGTTGCCATGATGCTCACCAACTGCCAGAGTCCTAAGGGAAACGGAAATGCGCGAGGAGCAGGGCGTTCTGGTCCCTCTAGGCTAGCAGGTCCTCCAAAGATCTCTATGATTTCTCATAAATATGTAAATATAGTGGGGGCGTGACGGCACTTTTGGCCCCGCCTGCTCGCCGAGGCTACGCTGGAAGACGGGTGTCCGGAACTCCTGGGTCCATTCCCAATGCCTCTGGCTCCTCCTCCTTTTGCTCTGCCCCCCGCCCCGCTCAGGCCGATTGCAAAATTCTTAGCTGTTCTTTGAGTAACCACACGTCCTCCACGCTCCTTTCCTCTTTATCCCACCCTCCTCCTCCCCGCGACTTTGAGGCCTCCGGCTTCAGATTGACAGAGCTGAAGGCCAATCGCTTCCGTAGAGCGCGGCGGCAAGCTCCGCCTCCCGGATAGCCGAGGCGGAGCCCGGACACAGCGACCCCTAACCCGTTCCACCAATGAGGAGACGCGGAAATCCCCGCCCCCGGGCACGAGCCAATGGCACTAGCTGGGGGGGGGGTGGCCACCGCCTCCTGGCGGCCGCGAGGTTTCACTGCAGGGGCACCGCTGGGCTCAGTGACGCTGCGGCCGCCTTCTGCTTAAGTCCGAATGCACCGGGGCGGGGGTGCGGTCGTGCAATAGGAAGCTGAGCGTCTTGCAAGCTTCCCGTCGGGCACCAGCTGCTCGGCCCCGCACCCTACCTGGTGCATTCCCCGGACACCTCCGGGGTCCCTGCTTGAGGTCCCCGGAGCCCCCTTCCAGCGCCAGCCATGCCTTTAAACCGCACTTTGTCCATGTCCTCACTGCCAGGACTGGAGGACTGGGAGGATGAATTCGATCTGGAGAACACAGTGCTCTTCGAAGTGGCCTGGGAGGTGGCCAACAAGGGTGAGTACGCCAGGCGTTGGGGCCCCTGATGAGAAGGGCAGTACTGGATGGGGACCCGGAACTCTGAGTTGTAGGGGGACGGGGCTACAAGGGGAACCCTTGGGTCCTGGGTAAGGAGGCTGTGACTCCTGTGTCCTTGAGGAGGGGCTGGGAGGCCGGAGGTGAGTGGGAGAGGGATGAGTCGTTTGACTTATGTTGAAAGGAGGCTGGAAGCCCGGGTTCCGGGTCCTAGGGAAGAGGGCGCTAAAATGAAAGACTCCTGGGTCCCGGAGGGAAGCTTCGGGGAGACTAGATACCTGGGTGCTGAACAGAGAAGGGGAGGGGGAGATGGGACTTGTGTGTGCAAACGTGGGAAGCTGCCGGGGTTTCAGACTGTGGCCCTAACAGCATGGTCTAGGGGATAAAACTCCAGATTTGAGAGAGAGCTGACTGGGAGATGGGAGGCCTGAGCTGCAGTGGGAGGACCTGAGGATCTGGCTGCTGAGAAGGACTGGCGACGCTAATCCGCAGATCCCCGGTGGGGAGAGGGCTGCGGGCCTGCATGCCTGGGCTTTGAAGGAGCCGAGGGCCTGAGCTATTAGTTCCTAGTAGAGGAGCCGGGGCCTGGGACACATGCGTACTCGAATAGGGAAGGCTGGGAAGTCCTAAGTTAGGCACGGGCTGGGCCCTAGGATGGGAGTGGCTGGGAGCTTGCATTTCTGTGTCTTGGGCTCCAAAAAGCTGAGGTTCTGATCTTGGAGAAGGCTGGGGCTCAAATCCCCAGGAACAAGCCAGTCCCCCACCTCAAAGAGCAGGGACTGAGGGGTTTCTTTGCTGGGTCTTGGAGGGGAAAGGGACTGGGTCTCCCAGGAGGAGAGGGGGGGCCCCTTGAACACACAGCCGGGTCTGGCCAGGGCCTGGGCTCCAGGAGGGTAGGAGGCTGGGGGCGGGGGCTCCTGGGTCTGGGATAGGGCCGTGGGCCCTGCATGCTTTGTCCCTAGTAAGGGAGAGGAAATTGGGAGGCAGGTCAGCAGGGTCCCTGGGGGCAGGAAGCGATCATGCAGGCTTCTCTTGGGCAACAGTGAGAAGCTGAATCCGTCATGAAGAGGGAATCTCCCTCACCGGGTTAAACCCAGCTCCTGTGAGCTGGGAAACTCAGGAACCCGGGTCCAGGTAGTCCTCAGCTCTGCCATCCTTAAGCCCCAGTCCCTAATTCCTTCAGACCCAGGGGTCCCGGCTCCCAGCCCCTTCTCTCTCAGACCCGGAAGTCTAGCCTGAGCCCTGTCCTCCCTCAGGGTCCTGACCCCAGCCCCCTTCTCCCTTAGACCCTGGAGGACCGCCCTCCAGACCCCTGTCCCCTTGATCCAAGCCTCCAAACCCCCTACTCCAAACTGCGGGCTCCTAGCCCCCTCTTCCCCCTGAGCTAGGGGTCTGGGGCCTGAGCACCCCCACGTCCCCAGCCCACCCCACCTCAGGCCCCAGAACTGTGGGACTCGGCCGGGGCCTGCCCTCACACGCTTGGGCCCACAGTGGGTGGCATCTACACGGTGCTGCAGACGAAGGCGAAGGTGACAGGGGATGAATGGGGCGACAACTACTACCTGGTGGGGCCGTACACGGAGCAGGGCGTGAGGACCCAGGTGGAGCTGCTGGAGGCCCCCACCCCGGCCCTGAAGAGGACACTGGACTCCATGAACAGCAAGGGCTGCAAGGTGGGACATGGCGCGGCCCAGGGCAGAAGGGGACGGACAGCCTGCCATCAGGGTGGAAGCCACAAACAGAGAGGGGGTGCGGGGTGATACTTTGAGCGAGAGAGCGAGGCATGCGTGGACGCAGGAACGAGGCATGATAGGACACCCAGACAGATGCAGGGCCTGGAAGCGGTGGGTGGATCCCAGACACTGGCAAAGGCACAGGCAGATGGCAAGTATGAGACAGATCGAGACGCAGATCCCAGAGGCCCCGGGCCTCAGACCCAGGGAGATAAAGAGCGGGCAGAAGATGGCCATGCGGGGCCAGCCTGGCCAACACAGCAAAACCCCATCTCTACTGAAAATACAAAAATTAGCCAGGCGTGGTGGCGCGCACCTGTCATCCTAGCTACTCGGGAGGCTGAGGCAGGAGAATCGCTTGAACCCGGGAGGCGCAGGTTGCACTGAGCTGCTCTTGAGCCACTGCACTCCAGCCTGGGCAACATGAGCAAGACTCCATCTCAAAAAAGAAAGCCAGCCGGCCAGCCAGGCAGAGCCAGGGAGAGGGGGCCTGGGGTCAGGCAGGAGCAGCATTCTGGAGCCTAAAGTTCAAGTTCATCCTCTCCACCGGCTGCCCTTGTGTCCTTGGCTAATGGACGTGCTAACAGCATCTACCTTCTAGAGGTGCTGGGAGGATGAGAGAGTTAATAAGGATAAAGTGTGGAGTTCTTGAAGTTAGCACAGTGTGTGGGCGGTGATTGTCTTTTTATTTTTTTTGAGATGGAGTCTTGCTCTGTTGCCAGGCTGGAGCATAGTGATGCAATCTTGGCTCACTGCAACCTCCGCCTCCCAGGCCCAAGTGGTTCTCCTGCCTCAGCCTCCCGAGTAGCTGGGACTACAGGTGCCCACAGCCACACCTGGCTAATTTTTGTATTTTTAGTAGAGACGGGGTTTGACCATGTTGGCCAGGCTGGTCTCGAACTCTGAACTCATGAGTCTCCCAAAGTGCTGGGATTACAGGCGTGAGCCACCGCACCCAGCTGTGATTGTTATTATGATCTTCGTTCTTATTGTCACTATAAACGGCCAAGCTCGGAGAATGAGGGGGTCAGGCAGACGAAGGGAGAGGCGTGGATGGAGCCATGGGCAAGGAGTAACAGGGAGACCGACTAGGAACAGAAAAGAGGCCGCCAGGTGTTTCAGAAAGTCAGACCTAGAAGGAGGGAGAAGCATGGAGTATCGGGGAAGACGGGAGAAGTCGGCGGGTAGAGCCACAGGACAGAGTCTGAGATGGGCAGATCAGGGGATAGAGAGGAGCAGGAGTCCCAGGGCCGCAGGATGAAGACGGAAAGAGACACACTGCTGTCCCAGGAGAAAGCCACAGGCAGCAGGGCTGAGGGACGGACAGGTCCGGGTCCAGGAGGGAGAGGCACTGCAGTTCCTTCACTCATTTACAGCCTGTGGTTTGTGTTGGGGTCTGGAATCCATTCAGGCCCTACTGTGTCCCTAAGGGACCCAGGAACAGCTTGGTCCCTTCCTGAGGGCAGCTGCTTCCCACGTGCTGGGGGCCTAAGAACAGTGTCCCCACCCCCCCCACCCCGCGCCGCCAGCAAAAGGGCAGACGACAGCTGGGAGGAGGAGGGGCCTCAGAGCCAGGCCCGGGGCAGGAAAGAGCCAGGTCAGCGAGGAGGGAGGCTGCTTCTCCGCTGCGGTGGCAGCGGGCCCAGAACCAAGGCAACCATCTCGGGGAGGAACGCAGCCAACTGGAGAAATGAGGCAGAGGCAGAAGTGAGGCAGCAAGACTCAGAAGCATGGCCTGGGCTAGAAAAACGCAGCCCTGGGGCGTGGACGAGGATGGGCTATGTTAGCAATGTGTGGCTCAGGCCGGGCGCAGTGGCTCACACCTGGAATCCAGCACTTTGGGAGGCCGAGGCGGGCGGATCACCTGAGGTGGGAGTTCGAGACCTGCCTGGCCAACATGGAGAAACCCTGTCTCTACTAAAAATACAAAATTAGCCAGGCGTGGTGGCGGGTGCCTGTAATCCCAGCGACTCGGGAGGCTGAGGCAGGAGAATGGCTTGAACCCGGGAGGCGGAGGTTGTGGTGAGCCAAGATCTCGTCACTCCAGCCTGGGCAACAAGAGTGAAACTCTGTCTCAAAAAAAAAAAAAAAAAGGAAAAAAGTAATGTGTGGCTGTGGGCTGGATGCAGTGGCTCATGCCTGTAATCCTGGCATTTTGGGAGGCCAAGGTGGGAGGATAGCTTGAGCCCGGGAGTTTGTGACCAGCCTGGGTGGCATGATGAAACCCCGTGTCTACTAAAAATACAAAAAATTAGCCAGGCATGCCGGTGCATGCCTGTGATCCCAGCTACTCAGGAGGCTGAGATGGGAGGATCACCTGATCCTGGGAAGTCAAGGCTGTAGTGAGCCATCATTTTTTTTTTGGAGGTGGAGTCATACTCTGTCCACCAGGTTGGAGTGCAGTGGTGCAGTCTCGACTCACCACAACCTCCACCTTCTGCATTCAAGCAATTCTCCCACCTCAGCCTTCCGAGTAGCTGGGACCTCAGGTGCATGCCGCCACACCCAGCTAAGATTTTGTACTTTAGTAGAGACGCGGTTTCACTGTGTTGCCTAGGCTGGTCTCGAACTCCAGAGCTCAGGCAATCTGCCTGCCTCGGCCTCCGCTGGGATTACAGGCATGAGCTACTGTGCCTAGCCCAGTGAGCCATGATCGCACCACTGCGCTCCAGCCTGGGCCACTGGAGTAAGAACCAGCCTGAGAAAGAAAGAGAGGGAGAGAAAGAGAGGAAGGGAGGAGGGGAGGAGGGCAGGAAGAGAGAAAGTCAGGCAGGCAGGTAGGAAGACGAGGGAGGGAGGGAGGGAGGGAGGAAAGAAAGGAGGGAGGAAGGAAGGAAGGAGGAAGGGAGGGAGGGAGGGAGGGAGGATGGGAGGGAGGAAATGTGGCTGTGGACTACAGCGTGGGCCTATGGATAGAGGAAAGAGGTCGCAGGTGACAGATATGTGATGAAAGGAACAGAAGGCGACAAGGGGAGGAAGAGTTGGCAGAATGAACAGTGAAAAAATCATCACAGGCTGGACACAGTGGCTGATGCCTGTAATCCCAGCACTTTGGGAGGCCGAGGCAGGCGGATCACTTGTGACCAGGAGTTTGAGACCAGCCTGGGCAACATGGTGAACACTGTCCTTACAAAAAATGTAAACATTAGCTGCGCGTGGTACCGTGTGCCTGTGGTCCCAGCTACGTGGGAAGCTGCTGTGGGAGGATTGCTTGAGCCTGGGAGGTCGAAGCTGCGGTGAGCTGTAATTGCACCACTGCATTTCAGGCTGGGTGACAGAGCAACACCCTGTCTCTGAAAATAAAAAAGAGCCTGGTTTGGTGGCTCACACTTCTAATCCCATCACTTTGGGAGGCGAAGCAGGAAAATTGCTTGAACCCAGGAGTTCACAATCAGCCCGGGGAACACAGTGAGACCCCATCTCCACAAAAGATTTAAAACTTAGCCAGCCATGGTGGTCCACACCCACAGGAGGTGAGGCGGGAGGACTGACTGAGCCAGGGAGGTTGAGGCTGCACTGAGGCATGTTCATACCACTGCACTCCAGCCTGGGCAACAGAGCAAGACCCTGTCTCAAAACAGAAAAGTAGTATCCCTGGAAGGAATTAGCATTAGAAAGAAAAGACAATGGGAGATGAAGATGGTTGGCAAGAGGAATGTGGCCACAAGTACAGAAACAAGGTAGCAGGTAGGAGAATGATTAGCAGGGTGGCCAGACAGGGCGGTGGGGGCACAGAGACAGGACATGTGATGACATGCTTGGTTATAAGCAGAGAAAGGGGGCAGGGAGTGGGACAGGGGTAGCAGTTATAGAAATTAAACAGGAGGCCAGGCGCAGTGGCTCACCCCTGTAATCCCAACACTTTGGGAGGCCGAGGAGGGCAGATCACCTGAGCTCAGGAGTTTGAGACCAGCCTGGCCAACATGCTGAAACTCCGTCTCTACTAAAAATACAAAAATTAGCCAGGTCTGAGGGCGGGTGCCTGTAATCCCAGCTACTCGGGAGGCTGAGGCAGGAGAATTGCTTGAACCAGGAAGGCGGAGGTTGCAGTGAACCAAGATCATGCCATTGCATTCCAGCCTGGTCAGCAGAATGAGACTCCATCTCAAAAAAAAAAAAAAAGAAAAAGAAAAGAAATTAGGCCTGGTGCAGTGGCTCAGCCTGTAATCCCAGCACTTTGGGAGGCCGAGGCAGGTGGATCACGAGGTCAAGATATCAAGACTATCCTGGCTAACATGGCGAAACCCCGTCTCTACTAAAAATACAAAAATTAGCTGAGCGTGACGGTGGGTGCTTGTAGTCCCAGCTATTCGGGAGGCTGTGGCAGGAAAATCACTTGAACCTGGGAGGCCAAGATTATGCCACTGCACTGCAGCCTGGGCAACAGAGCAAGACTCCATCTCAAAAATAAATAAGAAAGGGGCCGGGCGCGGTGGCTCAAGCCTGTAATCCCAGCACTTTGGGAGGCCGAGGCGGGTGGATCACGAGGTCAAGAGATCGAGACCATCCTGGTCAACACGGTGAAACCCCGTCTCTACTAAAACTACAAAAAATTAGCTGGGCATGGTGGCGCGTGCCTGTAATCCCAGCTACTCAGGAGGCTGAGGCAGGAGAATTGCCTGAACCCAGGAGGCGGAGGTTGCGGTGAGCCGAGATCGCGCCATTGCACTCCAGCCTGGGTAACATGAGTGAAACTCCATCTAAAAAAAAAAAAATAAATAAAAATAAAAATAAAAATAAATAAATAAATAAATAAGAAAGAAAGAAAGAAAAGCTGGGGACAGGGAATATATTGCAACAGAGATGGAAAAAATGTGTGGTGGGAATAAATCACGCAAATCGAGAAAGAGGCTCGGGCAGCAGGTGAGAAATTAGCAGCAAGTACAGAAACAGAAGGGAAGAGAGCTGAGGCTTAAGTCTAGACAACTGCCCGCAACCGGGAGAACCACAAATGCGTGCAGACATGAGGGTGAAGCCCTGATCCTTTCTGTGGTGCCCCCCGCAACCCCAGGTGTATTTTGGGCGCTGGCTGATCGAGGGAGGCCCCCTGGTGGTGCTCCTGGACGTGGGGGCCTCAGCCTGGGCCCTGGAGCGCTGGAAGGGAGAGCTCTGGGATACCTGCAACATCGGGGTGCCATGGTACGACCGCGAGGCCAACGACGCTGTCCTCTTTGGCTTTCTCACCACCTGGTTCCTGGGTGAGGTAGGTCCCACTGTAGTTCCCGTCTGTCACTTTCCACCCATACCTGAAACTGCAATGACCATCAGCCCCCCAGGCCAGAGGATGGGCTTTTCCCTGGGCATTCTGGGAGTCATAAGGTCCTTTAATCCAAGGATTAGCTCTGACCTTTGGGGACATGGACATCCAGGGACCCAGGATCTTCTTTCCTCAGACACCCGAAACTCTTGATGCCAACTTCATTTACTCCAGTCTTCCAAGCGTAGGAATTCTGGCTCAACGTGAGGCCGGCGAGCTGTCCCGGGGAATTCTGGGAGTTGTAGTTCTCTAGGGTGCTATCGCTGGACTCGGCTCTCAGATGCTGCCCCGGATGCTTACGAATTCTCAGCCTGACCTGCCTTTGGCCCCCTTCTAGGTTTTAAAAGGCTCCAGAAGCTTAATTTCCAGGCTGGGTACGGTGGCTGACGCCTGTAATCCCAGCACTTTGGGAGGCTGATAGGGAAAGATCACTTGAGGCCAGGAGTTCAAGATGGCCAACCCTTCTCTCTACTAAAAATATGAAATAATTAGCCAGGCGTGGTGGCAGGCACCTGTGATCCCATATCCCAGCTATCTGGGAGGCTGAGGCGTGAGAATTGCTTGAACCTGGGTGGCAGAGATTGCAGTGAGCCAAGATGGCACCACTGCACTCCAGCCTGGGCAACAGAGCAAGACTCTGTGTCCAAAAAAAAAAAGAAAGAAGAAAAAGCTTAATTTCCCATGCCCTGGGTCAAATAATTTAGGAACTGGCTGCTCCTATGGCATTCTGGGAGTTGTAGTCCTTTTGCCAGTGTTGGATGCAGACACTGTACCCTTGAGACAAGGGGTCTTTAGGAACTATGTCCAGGACCTGGGGACATGAAAACTTCAGTGTTTCCTGTCTTACCCTCCCAGGACTTAGGTTGGCCAAAAAATGCTCAGTTCCCATCAACTCCTGGGGAGCCAGTCACTTGAGCCCAGGAGTTGCTGCCTCAGGGATTTCCAGTTCCCTATCCAGTCGGGATTGCTGCTGTAGGCTGCTGCCCACTCTGTGCAGTGTGGTGATAGATGAACCTCTTCCCAAGTCCCTGTCCCTACTGGGGATTGCCAGTTCCCTTCCTGACACTCGTGGAGACAGCAGCCCTCTCCCTGTTGCCCCGCAGTTCCTGGCACAGAGTGAGGAGAAGCCGCATGTGGTTGCACACTTCCATGAGTGGTTGGCAGGCATTGGACTCTGCCTGTGTCGTGCCCGGCGACTGCCTGTGGCAACCATCTTCACCACCCATGCCACACTGCTGGGGCGCTACCTGTGTGCTGGTGCCGTGGACTTCTACAACAACCTGGAGAACGTGAGCTGGGACTGTGGCAGATGAGGGACTGAGAGTATGCCAGGATAACCCCAAGCTCCGGGGAGCCCAAGGGGATGGCGTCCCCTCTCCTCCCAGGACCCAGAAGTCCAAGTCCCAAGCCCCCTCCTACCTCAGACCCAGTAATCCAGCCCCCAGCAACAGTTTCCCTTAGGACCCCGGATTCTGGACCTGCAGAGTCTTCTCCCCAGTCCTTCTAACCTGACTGTCGTCCCCTCCCACCCAGTTCAACGTGGACAAGGAAGCAGGTGAGAGGCAGATCTATCACCGCTACTGCATGGAAAGGGCGGCAGCCCACTGTGCACATGTCTTCACTACCGTGTCCCAGATCACCGCCATTGAGGCACAGCACTTGCTCAAGAGGAAACCAGGTAGGGGCCGGGCTGAAGTCCCCAGACATGAATGAGGCAGGCAGCTGTCTATGCCAAAGCCAGTTGCTCCTAATCCCAAGAAACCCACTGTAAACTGAAATGGCATGGGCTGGGCATGGTATAATCCCAGCACTTTGGGAGGCTGAGGTGGGTGGATCACGAAGTCAAGAGTTTAAGGCCAGCCTGGCCAAGATAGTGAAACCGTCTCTCCTAAAAATACAAAAATTAGCCGGGCGTGGTGGCACACGCCTGTAATCCCAGCTACTCAGGAGGCTGAGACAGAAGAATTGCTTGAACCCAGGAAGCAGAGGTTGCAGTGTGCCAAGATCGTGCCACTGCACTCCAGCCTGGGTGACAGAGTGAGAGACTCCATCTCAAGAAAAAAAAAAAAAAAGTGTAAACCGAAAATGTATTTTGGCTGGACACAGTGACTCACACCTGTAATCCCAGCACTTTGAAAGGCCAAGGCAGGAGGATCACTTGAGTCCGGGAATTTGAGACCAGCCTGGACAACATGGCGAATCCCTGGCTACAAACTTTACCAGACATGGTGGGGTGTGTGTGTGTGTGTGTGTGTGTGTGCCTGTATCCCCAGCTACTCAGGAGGCTGAAGTGGAAGGATTGCTTGAGCCTAAGAGGTCAAGGGTGCAGTGAGCTGTGATCGTGCTACCGAACCATCTGGGTGGCACGGAGAGACTCTGTCACAGCCTGGGTGACACAGTGAGACCCTGTCTCAAAAAATTGAACATCAGAGTTTAGCCTAGTATACCTTAAATGTGCCCAGAACACTTTATGTTAGCCTACAAGTGGGCAAAATCATCCAATACAAACCTATTTTATAATAAAGTATGAATATGCCGGTTGTGGTGGCTCACACCTATAATCCCAGCACTTTGGGAGGCCGAGGCTGGTGGATTATGAGATCAGGAGATCAAGACTAGCCTGGCCAAGATGATGAAACTCCATCTCTACTGAAATAAAAAGTTAGCCAGGTGTGGTGGCAGGCGCCTGTAATCCCAGCTACTCAGGAGGCTGAGGCAGGAGAATTGCTTGAACCCAGGAGGCAGAGGTTGCAGTGAGCCCAGATCGGGCCACTGCACTCCAGCCTGGATGACAGAGTGAGACTCAGTTTCAAAAATAAATAAATATTTCACACCATCACAGAGTTGAAAAATCGTAACTTGCCCGGGCGCAGTGGCTCACGCCTGTAAGCCCAGCATTTTAGGAGGCCAAGGTGGGCGGATCAGCTGAGGTCAGGCATTCGAGACCAGCCTGGCCAACATGGCGAAATCCCCTCTCTATCAAAAATACAAAAATTATTTGGGCGTGATGTCAGGCGCTTATAATCCCAGCTGCTCAGGAGGCTGAGAGAGGAGAATCACTTGAACTCAGGAGGCAGAGATTGCAGTGAGGTAGATTGTGCCATTGCACTTCAGCCTGGGCAACAAGAGCGAAACTGCATCTCCAAAAAAAAAAGAAAGAAAAGAAAAATCATTACCTGAACCATTGTAAGTTGGGGACCATTGGTCACCATTTTTTCCCTAAAGAATAGAAAACTGCAGCTCCCAGAAGGCTGTGGAGGTGGTGACCTGTATTTGAGGCTCTCTGACTATACACTTTGGAGGCTAATGGGAGGTATAAATAATTTCTTTCATATTAATTTCAGATATGCTAAAATTCTGATTGATCTTATGAAAGGGAATGAAAGATCAGTGGACTCTGTTTACACTCCAGCGTTGGCGACAAAGCGAGACTTCGTCTCAAAAAAAAAAAAAAAAGAAAAAAGAAAAATTAGCTGGGTGTGTAGTGCATGCCTGTAGTCCCAGCTACTGGGGAGGCTGAGGTGGGAGGACTGTTTGAGCCCAGGAGGTCGAGAATGCAGTGAGCTATGATTGTGTCACTGCTCTCCAGCCTGAGCGACAGAGAGAAACCCTGTCGCCAAAAACAAAAGGCGGGAGTGGGGACCTCATAGGAATGCTATTGAAAGAAAGAAATTGCAAAAGGCAAGGGGCATTTCCTTAATTTATTCATTCAACCACAACATTGATCTGAATGAACAAATAAAACATGGGACCCTCACCCCCAATCCCAGATATTGTGACCCCCAATGGCCTGAATGTGAAGAAGTTTTCTGCCATGCATGAGTTCCAGAACCTCCATGCTCAGAGCAAGGCTCGAATCCAGGAGTTTGTGCGGGGCCATTTTTATGGGTACGTGGGGCATATACCCAGGCCTTCAGAGAGGAGGGCATTGGGAGTCTAATCATCTAGAACTGGGGGAGGCGGTAGCTGGGAGCCCAGACTTCTGGGTCTGAGGGAGGGGGCACCTGGGTATTCGGCCTCCTTAGTTCTTGAGTGCTGGAATGGTGGGCTGAGGATTAAAGGAAACCCCCATCTAAAGAGAAGAACTGGCCGGGCATGGTGGCTCACGCCTGTAATCCCAGCACTTTGGGAGGCTGAGGTGGGCGGATCACCTGAGGTCAGGAGTTCAAGACCAGCCTGGCCACCAACATGGTGAAACGTCATCTCTTAAAAAAAAAAAAAAAAAAAAGAACTACAACTCCCAGGAGGCCCCATGATGCCTCTGCATTACCTGAGCTATCCTCTGACCCCACCCATACCTTCTGGGATTTGTAGTTTTGAGGCCAGGGCTAGTGGGTGAGGGCTTTGGGCTTTACTCTGTCTTGTGGGTTCTTTAGGCATCTGGACTTCAACTTGGACAAGACCTTGTACTTTTTTATCGCTGGCCGTTACGAGTTCTCCAACAAGGGTGCTGACGTCTTCCTGGAGGCCTTGGCCCGGCTCAACTATCTGCTCAGAGTGAGCCCTGGGCTGTGAGGGGACAGAGGGAGGGCAAGAAAAGCTGTATAGAACTGGGGAGAGGCTGGGCGCAGTGGCTCACGCCTGTAACCCTAGCACTTTGGGAGGCCGAGGTGGGTGGATCACCTGAGGTCAGGAGTTCAAAACCAGTCTGGCCATCATGGTGAAACCCCATCTTTAAAAAAAAAAAAAAAGAACTGGGGAGAACAGCTGGGTGCAGTGGCTCACACCTGGAATCCCAACACTTTGGGAGGCCAAGGCGGGAGGAACACTTGAGCCCAGGAGACAGAGACCAGCCTGGGTAACATGGTGAAATGCCATCTCTACAAAAAATGCAAGAATTAGCCAGGCATGGTGGCTCACATCTGTAGTCCCAGCTACTTGGGAGGGTAAGCTGGGAGGACCACTTGAGCCCAGGAGGCGGAGGTTGCAGTGATCCAAGATCACACCACTGCACTCCAGCCTCTACTGAAAATACAAAAATTAGCCAGGTGTGGTGGCATGTGCCTGTAATCCCAGCTACTCAGGAGGCTGAGGTAAGAGAATCTCTTGAACCCGGGAGGTGGAGGTTGCATTGAGCCGAGATCACACCACTGCACTCCAGCCTGGGGGACAGAGCAAGAATTCGTCTCAAAAAAGCAAATAAAATAACTAGAACAGAGACCCAGGAAACCAGGAAGATGGGGTAGGAAAACCCCTGTGTGTGGTGGGGGCCCTGAAGGGAGCATAGAGACCTAGACAGGTCAAAGTCCAAGTGGGGACTGTCCTGTAATTCTTGACAGGAAGGGGTATGGCAGGGTCCCAATGGTCTTGGCGGAAAGGCTGGCTGGTCCCAGGCTTCCCCCAGGTGATCCTGACCTCCCCCTTCTTTCTTTCTGCTCAGGTGAATGGCAGCGAGCAGACAGTGGTTGCCTTCTTCATCATGCCGGCGCGGACCAACAATTTCAACGTGGAAACCCTCAAAGGCCAGGCCGTGCGCAAACAGCTTTGGTCAGCAGCCCTCGGCTCAGGACCCCTGCCCAGCCCACTCCCAGCTGTGTGCTTTGGGTCCTGTGTTTCTCCTAGAATCTGTCTTTTTTGTTTGTTTGTTTTTTTATGAGACAGAGTCTCTGTCGACCAGGCTGGAGTGCAGTGGTGTGATCTCAGCCCACTGCAACCTCCACCTCCCAGGTTCAAGCAATTCTCCTGCCTCAGCCTCCCACGTAGCTGGGAATTCAGGCACCCACTACCACACTTGGCTAATTTTTGTATGATTTAGTAGAGACAGGGTTTCACCATGTTGGCCAGGCTGGCCTTGAACTCCTGAGCTCAAGCAGTCCACCTGCTGTGGCCTCCCAGAGTGCTGGGGTTATAAGCTTGAGCCACCACACCCAGCCCTTGGGTCTCAGTTTTGTCATCTGTGACACGATCAACCTGCCCCAGTGATTCCCAACAGTCACTTCCTTGAGACATTTCCAGCTCGAGGGCAGTAAGAAGGCACGGGCAAGAAATGTGTGACAGTGTGACCAGGGCTCTGATGTCAACCCAGTGAGATTCCACTCACACCACCTACCCTCACTGACTTGCCCAGTTTAGGCAAACCACTGCCCCTGTCTGAACCTCAGTTTCTTTTTCTTTGCTTTTTTTTTTTCTTTGCCAAGGAGGAGACGAAGTCTCGCTCTGTCACCCAGGCTGGCGTGCAATGGCGTGATCTCGGCTCACTGCAACCTCTGCCTCCCAAGTAGCTGGGTACAGGCGCACACCACCACACCCGGCTAATTTTTGTATTTTTTGTAGAGACAGGTTTTCACCATGTTGGCCAGGATGGTCTCGATCTCTTTACCTTGTGATCTGCCCACCTTGGCTTTCCAAAGTGCTGGGATTACAGGCGTGAGCCACTGCGCCCCTAATCCCTCTTTTTCTTTCTTTCTTTTTTTTTTTTTTTTTTTTTTGAGACAGAGTTTCACTCTTGTTACCCAGGCTGGAGTGCAATGGCACAATCTCGGCTCACCGCAACCTCCGCCTCCTGGGTTCAGGCAATTCTCCTGCCTCAGCCTCCTGAGTAGCTGGGATTACAGGCATGCGCCACCATGCCCAGCTAATTTTTTGTAGTTTTAGTAGAGACGGGGTTTCACCGCGTTGACCAGGATGGTCTCGATCTTTTGACCTCGTGATCCACCCGCCTCAGCCTCCCAAAGTGCTGGGATTACAGGCTTGAGCCACCGCGCCCGGCTTTTTTTCTTTTGAGATGGAGTCTTGCTCTGTCATCCAGGCTGCAGTGCAATGATGCAATCTCAGCTCACTGCAACCTCCACCTCCCAGGTTCAAGCGATTCTCTTGCCTCAGTCTCCTGAGTAGCTGGGATTATAGGCACCTGCCACCACACCCAAGTAATTTTTTGGTATATTTAGTAGAGACAGGGTTTCATCGTGTTGGCCAGGCTGGTCTCAAACTCCTGACCTCAGGTGATCTGCCCACCTTGGCCTCCCACAGTGCTGGGATTACAGGCATTAGCCACTGTCCCCAGCCCAGTTTCTTTTTCTTTTCTCTGATTTTTTTTTTTTTCTGTCGCCCAGGCTGGAGTGCAGTGGCATGATCTCAGCTCACTGCAACCTTCATCTCCCAGTGAACCTCTGTTTCTTCATCTGTAAACTATTCATTTATTAGCAGCAGATACTCATGGAGCCTCTATTACGTACCAGGCACTCTTCCAGGTCCAGGAAATACAGCCGTGAACCAGAAAAATAAGATCCCTTTCCTCATAGAGCTTGCATTCTAGAAAATCGTGTAGACAATTTATTTTCGGGCAAAAGTAAAGCAGAACTGGAATATGAGATGGGGCTGTCAGGAGAGGCCACATTGAGAAAATGTTATGGGGCAGAGAGGGGGAAAGGTCATGACAGAGCAAGCCCTCTGGGTATCTAGGGAGCAGCAAATGCAAAGGCCCTGGGCATGTTTCAGACGCGGTGGGGGGCCGGGCTAGGTGGCTCATGCCTGTAATCCCAGTACTTTGGGAGACTGAATCGGGCGGATCACGAGGTCAAGAGATCAAGACCATCCTGGCCAACATGGTGAAACCCCATCTCTAAAAAAATAAAGACTCAGTGGGGACAGGCGCGGTGGCTCACGCCTGTAATCCCAGCACTTTGGGAGGCCAAGGCGGGCAGATCACGAGGTCAGGCGTTCGAGACCAGCCTGGCCAGCATGATGAAACCCCATCTCTATTAAAAATACAAAAAATTAGCTGGGCGTGGTGGCTCACACCTGTAATCCCAGCACTTTGGGAGGCCGAGGTGGATAGATCACCTGAGGACAGGAGTTGGAGACCAGCCTGGCCAACATGGTGAAACCCCTTCTCTATTACAAGTATAAAAATTAGCTGGGCGTGGTGACACACATCTGTAATCCCAGCTACTTGGAAGGCTGAGGCAGGAGAATCCCTCCAACCTGGAAGGCAGAGGTTACAGTGAGCCTAGATCGCACCACTGCACTCCAGCATGGGCGACAGAGCAAGACTCTGTCTCAAAAAAAAAAAAAAAAAAAAGA
>NW_022437160.1:96547-105303 GCF_009761245.1 Sapajus apella
GGGAGGATTTTAAGTAAAGGAGTGATTGTCAGGCTGTCCTGTGACACTCTAGATTTATTTGTGTGCCTAAAGGCTCCTTTCTCAGAATCTTCTGTTCTTTTTGTATAAGATGTGGCTTAGCATCGCCACCTGCAGGACAAGGACAAGTCCTAATAATAGCTGACATTTCTGGAAGTTTTGCTATGTGTACTTTTGGGCATGACATCACTGGGTCCTCATTGCATACCTCTGAGGTCGATTCTATTTTCATACTCGTCTGAAAGATGAGTCACTGAAGTCAGAGAGGGAAGGCCACCTGTCCCTGACCACACAGCTGATGTCAGGCACGTGGGATCTCAGCCTTCCAGGGCCTGCCCCCTGGGTCCCCATCCTCCAGCCTGGAGACCCCAGGGTACGGCTTCCCTGCTCACACCTGTTTCCTTTCTACCCTAGAAATCTAACAGTAGCTGGGCCTGGTGGCTCACACCTGTAATCTCAGCACTTTGGGAGGCCAAGGTGGGTGGATTACCAGAGGTCAGGAGCTTGAGACCAGCCTGGCTAACATGGTGAAAGAAATCCCGTCTCTACTAAAAATACAAAAATTAACTGGGTGTGATGGTGGGTGCCTGTTATCCCAGCTACTTAGGAGGCTGAGGCAAGAGAATGCTTGAACCTGGGAGGTGGATGCTGCAGTGAGCCAAGATCGCACCACTGCATTACAGCCTGGGCGACAGAGTGAGACTCTTTCTCAAAAAAAATAAAATAGGGCCAGTTGTGGTGGCTCACGCCTGTAATCCCAGCACTTTGGGAGGCTGAGGAGGGTGGATCACAAGGTCAGGAGTTCGAGGCTGGCCTGGCCAACATGATGAAACCCCATCTCTACTAAAGATACAAAAAATTAGCTGGGCGTGGTGGTGGACGCCTGTAATCCCAGCTACTCGGAAGCTGAGGTAGAATTGCTTGAACGCAGGAGGAGGAGATTGCAGTGAGCCAAGTTTCCTTTTCCAAACAAAGGGGAAAAAAATCCCAGCTACTCAGGTGGCTGAGGGAGAATTGCTTGAACCCAGGAGGCGGAGGTTGTAGTGAGCCAAGGTCTCGCCATTGCACTCCAGCAGGATTCTGTCTCAAAAAAAAAAGAAAAAAAAGGCCGGGCGCGGTTACCCACGCCTGTAATCCTAGCACTTTGGGAGGCTGAGGCGGGCGGATCACAAGGTCAGGAGATTAAGACCATCCTGGCCAACATGGTGAAACACTGCCTCTACTAAGAAATATAAAAATTAACTGGGCGTGGTGGCGGGTACCTGTAGTCCCAGCTGCCCAGGAGGCTGAGGCAGGAGAATCACTTGAACCCAGGAGGCAGAGGTTGCAGTGAGCAGGATGGTTCCACTGCACTCCAGCCTGGCAACAGCCAGACTCCATCTCAAAAAAATAAAAAGGGCCGGGCGCGGTGGCTCAAGCCTGTAATCCCAGCACTTTGGGAGGCCGAGGCGGGTGGATCACGAGGTCAAGAGATCGAGACCATCCTGGTCAACACGGTGAAACCCCGTCTCTACTAAAAATACAAAAAATTAGCTGGGCATGGTGGCGCATGCCTGTAATCCCAGCGACTCAGGAGGCTGGGGCAGGAGAATTGCCTGAACCCCGGAGGCGGAGGTTGCGGTGAGCCGAGATCGCGCCATTGCACTCCAGCCTGGGTAACAAGAGCGAAACTCCGTCTCAAAAAAAAAAAATAAAAAATAAAAAATAAAAATAAAAAGAAAAAGAAAAAAGAAAATAAATAAACTAAAGAAGCCTAACAGTCAGTGGCAACTGGTGTGTATGTGACGCTGTTGCTCTGCTTCCTCCAGGGACACGGCCAACACGGTGAAGGAAAAGTTCGGGAGGAAGCTTTACGAATCCTTGCTGGTGTGAGTGCCCTGCCCTCAGCCCTGTGCCCTCCTAGGCCCTGACTAACTCTCTCATCACTCAGTTCTCACTTGCATGCCCCTGCTCGCCTTGCAGTGGGAGCCTTCCGGACATGAACAAGATGCTGGATAAGGAAGATTTCACCATGATGAAGAGAGCCATCTTTGCCACGCAGGTATGGATGGGCCCTCTGTGCAGATAGATGGCCGTTCCCGGCAGCCCCAGAGGCAGCTTGCCACACCAGCTCAGACCCCCAAGATTGCTGGGAGTGCTGCTTTCTCCTGAAGACCTTTATTAAGGGATCTATTCTAAGGTCCACAGAAGGGTGTGTGCTGACTGGTAGAACTTCAATTCCCAGAGGCACTTAGGACGGGCAGTTTTCTGTGGCTTATTCTGCCACGGGGGTTGCTGGGAGTTGTGGTTTCTCTGGGATTCTGGAATCAATGAGCAAAGGGAAGCGTCCTTCCCTTTCCCTTTCCTTTCTTCTTTCCCTCTTTCTTTCAACAGAGTCTCGCTCTGCCACCCCGGCAGGAGTGCACTGGCATGATCTCAGCTGACTGCAACCTCTGTCTCCTGGGTTCAGGAGATTCTCCTGCCTCAGGTTCCCAGGGAGCTGGGATTACAGGCGCCTCCCACCACCCCTGGCTAATTTTTGTATTTTTAGTAGAGACGGGGTTTCGCCGTGTTGGCCAGGCTGGTCTCAAACTCCTGACCTCAAGTGATCTGCCTGCCTCAGCCTCCCAAAGTGCTGGGATTACAGGTGTGAGCCACTGTTCCCAGCCCAAAGGGAAATTTGAAAGGAAGTGTAGAAAGTTGGCTGGAAGGCTGTAGGGAGCTATGATTATGGCACTGCACTCCAGCCTGGGCGACAGAGCAAGGCTGACACATAAACACACACACACACACACACACACACACACACACACACACACACGTGGAAAAAGAAAGAAAAGACAGCCATAAAAGAATTACACCCCTGCCGGGCGAGAATATACACCTTGCTGGGTGAGGTGACTCATGCCTGTAATCCTAGCATTTTGGAAGGTCGAGGCAGGCAGATCATAAGGAAAAGAGATCGAGACCAGACTGGCCAACATAGTGAAACCCCGTCTCTACTAACAATACAAAAATTAGCCGAGCACGCGCGCCTGTAATCCCAGCTACTCAGAAGCCTAAGGCAGGAGAATCACTCGAACTTGGGAGGCGGAGGTTACAGTGAGCCGAGATCACGCCATTGCACTGCAGCCTGGGTGACAGAGCAAGACTCCATCTAAAAAAAAAAGAATTGCAACTCCCAGCTCTCTTTCAGCCTTGCTGCACACGGCTCCACCTCAGCCCCTAAAATTGCTGGGACTGGTCTTGGGACATTGTCAGGAGATGAGCAAAAACACCCAGCTTTCTCCAGAAAACACTGCGAACTCTCAACAGCTACAGTTTCTTACTCTGAAGCCTGTGTTTTGGTCCCCTGACACCGCTGGGAATTGTAGCTGCTTTAGATTCCTAGCTTCAGAGAGAATTGGCATTTATAAAATGAGAACTACAACTCCAGGCAGCCCCCTGCTGGTCGTCTGCGGTAGTGACTCTTCCCTTGTCCAGAGGCTGCTGGGAGTTAGAGTTCTTTCATTCTCTGGGGTCCAAGGGACTAAAGTACTTGCGATCTACATTGCTGAGCCATTTCCTGGGAAATGGAAACGTAGACCACTAAGCTGTACAAACAAAACGTGAACTGCTTTTGGCTCACCTATAATTTCCAATAGTCCCTAAGGCACCCCGCCTTATGAATGTTTCTGCCACGGGGCTGCTGGGAGTTGTAGTTTCTCGGGCTCCTAAATAGAGTGACGGTAAGTAAAACTTTTAATGAGCTATGATGGAACAGTTGCAAAGAACTATACACCCCAGTAGTCCCCAGGGCTTTCTATCACAGTAGCTCTGTCTTGTTCCAGTGACTCTTGGAAATTGTGGTTTCTTTGAGCCTCTGTTAGGGTTTGAGGTGAATTTTCATAAGGAAACTACAATTCCCAGCAGCCTCCAAAACTTGCCGCCATATTGGCACAGTCTCCACCCCCATTGACTGAAGTTAAACTTCCCTTTGGTTTCTTTAGTGATAGAGCCAAGAGTACAGAACAAGATAACTACAACTCCTCAAAGTCCTTGGAAGTAAGGGGGTTGTTAACACTGGCTTTGCCTCAAAGACAGCTGGTAATTGTAGTTCTTTTAAGCTCGTGGTGCTTAAGGGAAAGAAAACCTTTACAGGCCAGGTGTAGTGGCTCATTGTCTGTAATCCCAGCACTTTGGGAGGTCGAGATGGGTGCATTGCTTGAGCCCAAGGGTTCGAGACCAGCCTCGAACATCAAATATTGAAATCCCATCTTTATAAAAAAAAAATTTTTTTTCTTTAATGAGACTGGGTGCGGTAGCTTATGCCTGTAATCCCAGCACTTTGGGAGGCCGAGGCAGGTGGATCACCTGAGGTCAGGCGTTAGAGACCAGCCTGACCAACATGGTAAAACCCCATCTCTAAAAAAAAGAAAGAAAGAAAGAAAAAAGGCCGGGCGCGGTGGCTCAAGCCTGTAATCCCAGCACTTTGGGAGGCCGAGGCGGGTGGATCACGAGGTCAAGAGATCGAGACGATCCTGGTCAACATGGTGAAACCCCGTCTCTACTAAAACTACAAAAAATTAGCTGGGCATGGTGGCGCGTGCCTGTAATCCCAGTTACTCAGGAGGCTGAGGCAGGAGAATTGCCTGAACCCAGGAGGCAGAGGTTGCGGTGAGCCGAGATCGCGCCATTGCACTCCAGCCTGGGTAACAAGAGAAAAACTCCGTCTCAAAAAAAAAAAAAAAAAAAAAGAAAGAAAGAAAGAAAAAAGAGAAAGAGCCGGGAGTGGTGTCTTTTGCCTGTAATCTCAGCACTTTGGGAGACTGAGATGGGCAGATCATGAGGTCGGGAGTTTGAGACCAGCCTGATCAGCATGGTGAAATCCCGTCTCTACTAAAAATACAAAAAATTAGCCAGGGATGGTGGCGTGCTCCTGTAATCTCACCTACCCAGGAGGCTGAGGCAGGAGAATTGCTTGAACCCAGGAGGCGGAGGTTACAGTGAGCCGAGATCGTGCCAGTGCACTCCAGCCTGGGCAACAGAGCAAGATTCTGTCTCAAGAAAAAAAGAAAGAGAAAGAAAAAGAAGAAAGAGAGAAAACCTTTGTGGGTTTTACTAGAACCTAGTGGGGATCCACAGCACCTGGTAATCACTTGGGTTTGTGGCTGTATAGCCTGGGCACTTGTGGTCTCCTGGGCTCCCCCAGGGTCTCAGCATGGCTCATGGGGAAGTAGGGAGCCCCTGTAACTTCCATGACCCCCTACCCTTCTTGTGGCTCCTACAGCGGCAGTCCTTCCCCCCTGTGTGCACCCACAATATGCTGGACGACTCCTCAGACCCCATCCTGACCACCATCCGCCGAACTGGCCTCTTCAACAGCAGTGCCGACAGGGTGAAGGTGAAGGCGAAGGCATTGGCCAGGGCTGGGTTGGGCACGGCAGAGGGAAGGTGTTGGGTCCTGGGCCTCACACACTCCATTCCCCCATACGTTTTATCAAATGCATTGCTATGTTTAGGAAGAACCTTGGCTTCTGAGAAAAACAGACTTGGGTTTGAACATGGGTCCTGCCAAACACATGCTGTGTGACGTTAGACAAGCTTCTTACTCTCTCTGGGCCACCTTGGGATCTCAGGGCTTAGCTAAATAAGGTCCTTGGGCTGAGCCCTTCTTTTTCACTACCAGGTGATTTTCCACCCGGAGTTCCTCTCCTCCACAAGCCCCCTGCTCCCTGTGGACTATGAGGAGTTTGTCCGTGGCTGTCACCTTGGGGTCTTCCCCTCCTACTATGAACCTTGGGGCTACACGCCGGGTGAGTGTAGTGGGTAGGGGACGGCGTGGTCATGGGGTTAGTGAGATCTCACATGTCCTGGGGCATGGCACTGGGATTCTCTAAGCCTGTTTCCTCCTTTGCAAAACAAGAACGATGGGGATAGTTGTTCTGCTGCAGCACGTGCTTGTGTGACATGGTAGCTCATGTATTGAGAAACTAGAAGGCTGAGCTGTTTTTTTTTTGTTTGTTTTTTGAAACCAAGTCTCACTCTGCTGCTCAGGCTGGAGTGCAATGGTACGATCTCGGCTCACTGCAACTTCCATCTCCCGGGTTCAAGCGATTCTCCTGCATCAGTCTCCCTAGTAGCTGGGACTACTGGCACCTGCCACCACACCTGGCAACTTTTGTATTTTTAGTAGAGATGGAATTTCACCGCATTGGCCAGGCTGGTCTCGAACTCCTGACCTTGTGATCCACTCGCCTCGGCCTCCCAAAGTGCTGGGATTACAGGCGTGAGCCACTGCGCCCGGCCAAAGGCTGAGTTTTGAGGACAAGTTAGTGTCAAATGGATGCCACAGTTCACACTGATTTCTCCAGGGCCTGAGCATTTGGCTCCCCAAATAGCAGCAACCAAATGCACAATTCTGACACACACCTGAGAGTGGCCAAGTCTCCTCCCAAGCCATGCCCAGTGCCCGTCAACTCCACCTTCCTCATGTTTGTTCACGTTAGCCAATGTTTTTAAAGCTAGATTAAGTGCTATTTCCTAATTTATTAGTAATTTAACAAGTGTTGGCTGAGCATGGTGGCTCACGCCTTTAATCCAAGCACTTTGGAGGCCAAGACGGGCAGATCACCTGAGGTCCGCGGTTCAAGACCAGCCTGACCAACATGGTGAAACCCCGTCTTTATTAAAAAAAAAAAAAAAAGTCTTGCAAACTGTGCTTGTGTGATAATTAGGAATCATGGGGTCAGCCCCAATTCTCTTTTTCCCATACTTTTTTTTTTTTTTTTTTTTTTTTGGAGACCAAGTTTCCCTCTTGTCCCCCAGGCTTGAGTGCAATGCCACCATCTCACCTCTGCATCCTGGGTTCAAGCGATTCTCCTGCCTCAGCCTCCAGAGTAGCTGGGATTATAGGCACTGGCCACCACACCCAGTTAATTTTTGTATTTTTAGTAGAGACAGGGTTTCATCATGTTGGCCAGGCAGGTCTCAAACTCCTGACCTCAGGCGATCCACCTGCCAAGGCCTCCCGAAGTGCTGGGATTACAGGCATGAGTCACCAAGCCCTGCCAGCCTTGTTTTATAGATAGATTGATTGATAGTCTATTTTCACATTGCTATTAAAAAAAATCCGAGACTGGGTAATTTATAACAGAAAGAGGTTTTTTTGTTTGTTTGTTTTGAGACAGAGTCTCACTCTGTTGCCCAGGCTGGAGTGCAGTAGCGCAATCTCGGCTCACTCCAACCTCCACCTCCTCGGTTCAAGTAATTCTCCTGCCTCAGGCGCCTGCCACCGCACCTGGCTACGTTTTTGTATTTTTGGTAGAGACGGGGTTTCACTATGTTGGTCAGGCTGGTCTCAAACGCCTGACTTAGTGACCCACCTGCCTCGGCTTCCCAAAGTGCTGGGTTTAGAGGCGTGAGCCACCGCATCTGTCCAACGGAAAGAGGTTTAATTGACTCACAGTTCCACATGGCTGGGGAGGTCTCAGGAAACTTACAGTCATGGCAGAAATGGAGGCAAGGACCTTCTTCTCTTGGCGGTGGGCGAGAGAAGTGTGTGAGGGTGCAAGAAAAGCCACCATTTACAAAACCATGAGATCTCGTGAGAATTCACTCACTATCGCGAGAACAGCAGGGAGGAACCACCCCCATAATCCAGTCATTTTCCTCCCTCGACACGTGGGGATTACATTTCCAGATGAAATTTGGGTGGGGACACAGAGCCAAACCATATCATACATGTCTTTAATACTTTTTACTGTTTATTTGTTTGTTCTTTGAGATGGGGGAATTGCTATGTTGCCCAGGCTGACCTGGAACTCCTAGGCTCAGGTGATGCTCCTGCCTCATCTTCTTGAGTCTCTGTCATTACAGGTGCACTCCACTATGCCCGACAGACCTATTATGTTTAGTGCCTATTTTTGCAGTTTACAGAGGTTTTTAGGAACACTTATATAAGAATTATAGGTCAGGTGGGGGCGTGGTGGCTCACGCCTGTAATCCCAGCACTTTGGGAGGCCGAGGTGGGAGGATCACTTGAGGTCAGGAGTTCGAGACCAGCCTGGCCAACATGGTGAAACCCAATCTCTACTAAAAATACAAAAAATTAGCCAGGCGTGGTGGCGCATGCCTGTAATCCCAGCTCCTTGGGAGGTTGAGGTGGGAGAATCGCTTGAACCTGAGAGGTGGAGATTGCAGTGAGCTGAGATCACGCCACTGCACTCTAGCCTGGGTGACAGAATCAGACCCCGTCTCAAAAAAAAAAAAAAAAAGAATTATAGGTCAGAAGCAGTGGCTCACATCTGTAATCCTAGCACCTTGGAAGGCTGACATGGGAGGATAGCTTGAGCCCAGGAGTTCAAGACCAGCGTGGATAACATGGTGAGACTCTGTCTCTACAAACGGGTTTTTTAATTTTTATTTTTTTAAATCAGCCAGGCGTAGTGTTGTGTGCTTGTAGTCCCAGCTGCTCAGGTGGCTGAGGTGGGAGGATTGCTTGAACCTAGGCGGTCCAGATTGCAGTGAGCTATGAGCAAGCCACTCTTCTCCAGCTTGGGTGACAAAGTGAAACCTTGTCTCAAAAAAAAAAAAAAACAGCCGGGCGCGGTGGCTCAAGCCTGTAATCCCAGCACTTTGGGAGGCCGAGGCGGGTGGATCACGAGGTCAAGAGATCCAGACCATCCTGGTCAACATGGTGAAACCCCGTCTCTACTAAAAATACAAAAAATCAGCTGGGCATGGTGGTGCGTGCCTGTAATCCCAGCTACTCAGGAGGC
>NW_022437160.1:105403-124598 GCF_009761245.1 Sapajus apella
GAGGTACTCAGGCAGCTGAGGCATGAGAATTGCTTGAACCCAGGAGGCGGAGGTTGCAGTGAGCTGAGATTGTGCCACTGCCCTACAACTTGGGTGACAGAGTAAAACCCTGTCTAAAAAAAAAAAAGCATAAAAATCCGTTAAGAAATTATAATACATCCCTTGAACTATTTCTCAAGGTTGTTAAAGGTATTAAAACATACTAGATGCTCTGTACACAGGGACACTAATAATGAGAGGCCTTATCTGATCCCCCATCAAAATAGACCAAGTCTGTACAAAATGCTGGCACAGAAAGTATCTTAGAGGTTGTGACAATTAAGTAGAATGATGGACCTTGGCCCAATCCTACAGGTTGTGAGAGTTAAGTCAAATGGACATTGGGATGCCCAATAAATTAGCATCCTTATCTCCCAACTATAGACTTTCCCACACCCCGAGTTCTTGGAGCAGGTAATTATCTTTTCGAGCCTCTTAGCGGCCCCGCTGAGAAACAGGGAAAGGCACAGCTTGGTTGCGGGGGCTCCGCGACGCTCCGCACAGCGCCTGGCACTTGGTGCAGGAGCCAGTAGAGGGCGCTGTGGAGGCTTCTATTGCGATTAAGACGGTAGGAGGTGGGGGAAGCTAAGTGGGTCTCTCTCGCGCCTTCCCGCAGCTGAGTGCACGGTGATGGGCATCCCCAGTATCTCCACCAATCTCTCCGGCTTTGGCTGCTTCATGGAGGAACACATCGCAGACCCCTCGGCCTACGGTCAGCGCCCAGGCCCCTGAGGATTCCAGAAGAGGGGCTTGAGAACAGGGGATTGAGACCCCTGGATCCTGGGAAGGAGGAGCATGCACCCTTGGGACCCGGGGGCACCAGGAAATGGGGTGGGCTCTCGGGCCCCTGGGGGAGGAGGGTTCCTGGTGCCACAGAGCCCTGGAGACAATGAAGATCTCCCCAGGACGTTTTCTGAACCCGGGTGCTGGCCTCCACAGGCATCTACATTCTGGACCGGCGGTTCCGCAGCCTGGATGATTCCTGCTCGCAGCTCACCTCCTTCCTCTACAGCTTCTGTCAGCAGAGCCGGCGGCAGCGTATCATCCAGCGGAACCGCACAGAGCGCCTCTCCGACCTTCTGGACTGGAAATACCTAGGCCGGGTAGGACCCCCCTTCCTACTCTCTACTGGCAACTCAGCCGCTCCTGGCTCTGGGTCTTTGGTGCAGGGTGGAGGCTCTCCTCCCATTTCTAACAGTTGCCATTTAAGCAATGAACCAGGCTGATCGCGGTGGTGGCTCATGCCTGTAATCCCAGCAGGGAGGATCGTTTGAACCCAGGAGTCAAGAGACCAACTTGGGCCACATAGTGATTTCTACTAAAAATTTTTTAAAAATCAGCCGAGCGTGGTGGTGAGTGACTGTGGTTTCAGCTACCGGGCGAGGCTGAGATGGTAGGGTCGCTTGAGCCTCGGAGGTTGAGCTTTGATCAACCCCGCTACACTCCATCCTGGGTAACAAAGCAAAACCCTGTCTTTTTTTTTTTTTTTTTTTTTTTTTTAAGATGGGGTTTCACCATGATGGCCAGACTGGTCTTGAACTCCTGGCCTCAGGTGATCCACCCACCTCGGCCTCCCAAAGTGCTAGGATTACAAGCGTGAGCCACTGCGCCCGGCCAAAACCCTGTCTTTTTTTGTTTGTTTGTTTGAGATGGAGTTTCGCTCTTGTTACCCAGGCTGGAGTGCAATGGCGCGATCTCGGCTCACCGCAACCTCTGTCTCCTGGGTTCAACAAATTCTCCTGCCTCAGCCTCCCGAGTAGCTGAGACTACAGGCGTGCCCCACCATGCCCAGCTAATTTTTGTATTTTTAGTAGAGACGGGGTTTCACCATGTTGACCAGGATGGTCTCGATCTCTTGACCTCGTGATCCACCCGCCTCGGCCTCCCAAAGTGCTGGGATTACAGGCTTGAGCCACCGCGCCCAGGCTCAAAACCCTGTCTTAAAAAAGAAATGTAAAAAGAACATTGATCAGGGGTTCTCATTTGCATAAGGGTGTGGCCAAAGAGGAGCCTGACTTGAGAATTCGGCCCCTATTCCGAGGACTGTGGCTCAGAAACTGTCTATTCACAGCTCCACTTATCTACATAAGGGGGTGGCGCCAGGTGGGTCATTTGCATAGGAGCAGGCTCAACGGTGCCGCAGTGTGCTCATCTGCATAAAGGGTGTGGCCAGGACTCACCACCCCCATCATCTGCCTGGGGGTGGGGCCTGGGTCTCACGTCCTCTGCCCCATCCCCTCCTTTCCCCTAGTACTACATGTCCGCACGACACATGGCGCTGTCCAAGGCCTTTCCAGAGCACTTCACCTATGAGCCCAACGAGGCGGATGCGGTGAGTGGACCCTGGATTTCCGCTTAGCCAGGAGCTAAAGGGCTGGGCTTGGGTAGGATGGGGGTCCCTCCCGGAGTGGGAAGGCCTCTAGGTGGCTGGAAGCCTGGGTGGGACTGAGGTCCTCAGCTCACTCTGGTTTGTACCCACATCCCCGTGTGCAGACCCAGGGGTACCGCTACCCACGGCCAGCCTCGGTGCCACCGTCGCCCTCGCTGTCACGACACTCCAGCCCGCACCAAAGCGAGGACGAGGAGGATCCCCGGAACGGGCCGCTGGAGGAAGACGGCGAGCGCTATGATGAGGACGAGGAGGCCGCCAAGGACCGGCGCAACATCCGTGCACCAGAGTGGCCGCGCCGCGCCTCCTGCGCCTCCTCCACCAGCGGGAGCAAGCGTAACTCTGTGGACACGGTCACCTCCAGCTCGCTCAGCACCCCCAGCGAGCCCCTCAGCCCCACCAGCTCTCTGGGCGAGGAGCGCAACTAAGTCCACCCCACCACACTCCCCGCCTGTCCTGCCTCCGGAGAGGACGCAGAAGGGCGCTGCTCCTAAACCCCCGCTCCAGATCCGCACTGGGCGTGGTCCCACAGGCCCCTCACCCAGTCCGCCAAACACTCCAGCCCCTCCAGCTCCACTTTCCAAGTTCCTGCACTCCAGAGTCCACAAAGCCGTGCCTTTCTCTGGTTCCAGAATGCATAAGCCGCGCCCTGGAGTCCCCGGAGCCTGGACTGCTTCCCAGAGGCCAGGAATCTGCCGTTACTCTGCCGTGGTGCCAGAGGTTTTAGGAAACCGGGCATGGTGCTTTCCGGTCTGGGGCTCCTAGGGCCCCCATGTGGCTTGCAAATTCTACAGCATATAGAGCAGCCACCCTCCACCAAGTGCTGGAAACCACGTGGTGTCCCTGCTCATGGAGGAATCAAGTCCAGAGCCAGGGTGCTTTCAGAGTTTGAAGGTAATGGAGAGCAGATGGTCCTCCATCTCAACTCCAGAACTTGCGCTCTGGGATGGGCTCATGTTCTAGGCCTCCCTGGCCTGTCTGGAGCTGCCTAGAGGATTCCCTCCATCTGGCTCCTGTCATCCTCTACACTTTGGCCTGGCCAGAGGTGGCAAAACCCGTTGGCTGCTCATTCTTTCTGGAGGGCACACAGTCTTGGTCCAGATGCCTTCCTACCTTTCTGGCCTTTTCTGGACCAGATCCTACTCCTCCTTTCTAAATCTGAAATCTCCCTCCAGGGAATGTGCCTGCAGGGGACAGAGCTGGCTGGCTGTCCCCCGCCCCCAACCTGGCTTGTTCCCAACTGCTCAGCCCACTGTGAAACCCCTGGGTTCTAGGTCCCACCTTCTACATCTGGAACCTTCCCACTTTGCTGCATACTGGTCCCTTTCTTCTGATCCAGAACTGAGGTCACTGGGTTCCAGAACCCCCACATTTACCTTGAAGCTCTTCCATCCCCAGACTGTGCCCTGCCTCCAGCTTTGGTGAAAGGGAGGAACTCTCACGTGTGCTGTGCTGTGTCTGCACCGCTTGGCTCTGCAGTTGGGAGGGGAGGGCAGGAGGGGTGTGATTGGAGTGTGTCCGGAGATGAGATGAAAAAAATACATCTATATGTAAGAATCCCAGGCGTGATTGGACATGAACACTTGGTGGGCCTGGCTCTGACGTGCCCCCAACCCCACCCTGTCCCTGGTGTGAGCTCATCTTCCTATTCTAGAGAGATTTGGATTGCTGTTCTAAAATTCCAGTGTCATGTGTGGAAGGTACCTCTGATTGCTTACTTGGGACTTGACTTGCAAGTGACAAAAATTAGGCTTAAGACATCTTTGGGCCGGGCGCAGTGGCTCACGCCTGTCATCACAGCACTTTGGGAGGCTGAGGCGGGTGGATCACGAGGTCAAGAGATCGAGACCATCCTGGTCAACATGGTGAAACCCCGTCTCTACTAAAAATCCAAAAATATTAGCTGGGCATGGCAGCTCGCTCCTGTAGTCCCAGCTACTCGGGAGGCTGACACAGGAGAATCGCCTGAAACTGGGAGGCAGAGGTTACAGTGAGCCAAGATCGCGCCATGGCACTCCAGCTTGGGCGACAAGAGCAAAACTCTGTCTCAAAAAAAAAGACATAAAGGGGCTGTGTGACTGGGAGGAAGCCCTCTAGGCCAGCCATGAGCTTGTGAACCTTGTGTAGCTTTGTGGTTTTTGTTTTTGTTTGTTTAGATTGCCTCTTGCCTTTCTCCCAGGCTGGAGTGCAGTGGTGCAATCTCAGCTCACTGTAACCTCCACTTCCTGGGTTTAAGCGATTCTCCTGCCTCAGTCCTCTGAGTAGCTGGGACTATAGGAGCACACCACTACATCTGGCTAATTTTTGTATTTCTAGTAAAGACGACGTTTCACCATGTTGGCCAGGTTGGTCTCCCACTCCTCACCTCAGGTGATCCACCCGCCTCAGCCTCCCAAAGTGCTGGGATTACACGTGTGAGCCACCGCTTCTGGCCTGTGTAGCTATTTAAATTAAATGTAGTTCCTTGGTGGCACTAGCCATATGTAGGTGTTCAGCGGCCACATGTGGTTCTTGGCTACCCTATCTGACACCACAGATGGACAGTACTGGCTTAAAGCATGTTTCTAGGATTCTGGTCTGTGTCACCATCCTCTGGATGGTTCTATTTTGGGAAAAATCTTTTCCCTTTTATTCTGGTCTTCACTAGGCCATTTGTGTGTCTCAGCCAATCACTGCTCAGGCAATTAGAAGGCTGACTCTTTGGATTTACACAGAAGCACTCCTGCCAACCTCCCCACCCCAAGTCACGAATGGTCACCAGTGTGTGATGACAGGAGACGCATGGTCCTGAGCAGGCAAAACAACAGGTGTCCAGAGCCACTTTTGTTTTAGAGACAGTCTTACTCTGTCGCCAGGCTGCCGTGCAGTGGACCGATCTTGGCTCACTGCAACCTCCACCTCCCGGGTTCAAATGATTCTCCTGCCTCAGCCTCCTGAGTAGCTGGGATTACAGGTGCCTGCCACCACAGCCAGCTAATTTTTGTATTTTTAGTATAGGTGGGGTTTTACCGTGTTGGCCAGGCTGGTCTCAAAACTACTGACCTCAAGTGATCTGCCTACCTTGGCCTCCCAAAGTGCTGGGACTACAGGTGTGAACCACCGCAACCCACCACTTCTTTTTTTGACACAGGATCTCCCTCTGTATCCCAGAGTGGAGTGCAGTGGAGCAATCATGGCTCACTGTAGCCTCAACCTCCCAGGCTCAAGTGATCCTCCCGCCTCAGCCTCCCAAGTAGCAGGGACTATAGGTATGTGCCACCACACCTGGTTAAATTTTTTTGTAAAGAATAGGGGTCTCCCTGTGTTGCTGAGGCTGATCTCAAACTCCTGGGCTCAAGTGATCCTCCTGACTAGTACTGGGATTACAGGCTTGAACCACCCTGCCCCAGCCCCAGGGGAAGAGAAGGGGAGAGGTCAGGGCTGACACAGCAGTTTTGCAGCTTGGACTCAGCAGGTGCTTTTTAAAGCCCGTTTTAAGCTTCTTCAGTTCCCATTTGGAGAACCCAGCTGAAAGTTTCACATCCCATTTCTATGCGATGTGAACCCTAAACTCTAAACCACTTGTCCAGCATTTTTTGGGCATCACGTGTTCCTGGCCGCTCAGCTCCACTCGCCAGTTCCTCTCTGTGAGCCTGACATGGGGATTACTGCAGCATGGGCCGTCACCTCCAAGCTTTGGAGCAAAGACCTGAGTGGGCCTCCGGGTTGCCACACAGGTTACATAGCAGCAGCCTGTGTAAAGGGCCTGATAATGCCAACTGCCTCTCAGAATTGAGGCACATTTTTTTTTTGAGACAGTCTCTCTGTTGCCCAGGCTGAAGCGCAGCACCGTGATCTCAGCTTGCTGCAAAGACCTCCGTGAGGCAGACAGAATTTTCTTTGAGACAGAGTCTCTCTCTGTCGCCCAGGCTGGAGTGTCATGGCATGATCTTGGCTCACTGCCAACCTCTGCCCCCGGGGTTCAAGTGATTCTCGCACCTCAGCCTCTCAAGTAGCTGGGATTACAGGTACCCACCACCTCATTTTTTTTTTTTTTTTTTTTTGGTATTTTTAGCAGAGACAGGGTTTCACCACATTGGCCAGGCTGGTCTTCAACTCCTGACCTCAGATGATCCACCCACCTCAGCCTCCTAAAGTACTGGGATCACAGGTGTGAGCCACCACATCCGGCCATGGCACACAATATTTAAGAGATTGGCATGCTGCCTGGCCTCACCATCACCCATTAAATAGGGCTGTTTCTGGCTACTGAGACCTAACAGATCTGTTTCCAAGGACCAACCTGAGTCTTAATTCAACTCACTGAATTCTATCTCTACCATCTGGGAGGGACAGTTAACAGCCAGGCAAGCAGAGAACCCTCGGGCTCAACATAACCCACAGATAGCTCTTCTTAGAACCGATAAGAAAACAAGAGATGCGGCCAACGCCTTTTTCGCTGCTATCCCAATCCGGCCAGAAGCTTTATGAGAACAGATCCCATCTCATCTTCTGCACCACCACATCACACACAAAACCACTAGCTGCTTCAAATAGCTTTATTTCCATTTGGTCCAAGGCTTGTAAGGGTAGTTAGAAAGCTGCCTAGTGGCTGGAGGGAGAGGCTTAGGCAGAAGCCCTGTTATTTTGCAAAGGCCCTTCATAAGTGACTGGGCTCAGTAGGCTCTTAGTCGTGCTTGAGAGTGAGCCTTTCAAAGAGATACTCGCCCAGCCCAGCCTGTGGGCCGGCCAGCCTGCGGAGGTTGGTCAAGTGGTCCCCCATCTTCTTGATGATTTTCACTTCCTCATCTAGGAAGTGACTCTCCAGGAAGTCACAGAGCTGAGAGAGAAGAGGAAGAAATTAGAAACCCAATCCCTGGAAAAGAGGGAGAGCTCCCAGTTGCAGATTGAAATGTGGCAGGTGTGAAATGTGGCTCTGAAGGAAATCTGCCCAAAGGGAGGCAAGGCTTGAGGGTATGGTTGGGTAGCCATGGATGCAAGGTGTACTTACATGGGGGTCCGTGCGGGCAGAACCCAGGGCATGAAGATCCAAAAGAGCCTGGTTCACATTTTTCTCCAGGGCCATGGCAGCTTCCATGGCGTCCAGGGTTTTACCCCACTCATCTTGAGCCGGCTTCTATACAGGAGAGAAAGGGCTCAGAATACACACACCCGGCACAAAGAACCAAAGCGACATTTCCCAAGAGTCGTTGGGGATCACAAGGACATGTGACCCTTGTATTTATCACTCTGCACTCCGTCCTATCTTTTACAACTACACCTATAGAAGACCACGCAGTGGTGTGGACTGCCGCGTCTTGGGGGCACTGCACGACGTGAGACACCATTTCCAGCTGTAAGAACTCTTACAAAACCGAACTCAATCTCCCAGAAGCCCACGCGACACCTAAGCCCACAAGCCAAGGCGCCTCGCGCGCACGGCCTGCGGGGAGATGTAGTCCATTACCCTCAAGCTAGTTACCTTAATGTCCTGAAAGAGAGCGCGGCCGCCACGCTGGTTTTGCATCTTCAGGAGACGCTCATAGCCCTCGCGCTTCTCCTCGGCCATTTCGCGGAAGAAGTGGCTCACGCCTTCCAGAGCTACATCATCGCGGTCGAAATAGTAGCCCTGCGGGAAGAGATGGAGGGAACAGTGGTTAGCGGGAGGCGAGGCCGGGGGAACTCCGCCCTCTGTTTACCCGATCGAACAAAGAGAGCAGGCGCGTGCGCCGAGGGCCGGAGGTGAGCAGTTGGAGGAAATTAGGGCCAGGGGCGTCCCGGGGACTCACCAGAGAGAGGTAGGTGTAGGAGGCCTGCAGGTACACATTGACCAGGTGGTTGACGGCTGCCTCCACGTCGGTGGAATAATTCTGACGAATCTGGGAGCTCATGGTTGGTCGGCAAAAAGGAGCTAACCACAGAAACGGTGTTAGCAGGTTCCCAGAAGCAGGAGATAACCGAGAAGATGGTCCCGGATGTTGCAACTGGAGGGGAAATTGGAGGGCAGCCGGAGGCTAGAAGAAAGAGTCCCCGGGATCTGTTCCGTCCAAACACTGTTGAAGCAAGACACAGATCCGCGGGACCGCCGAACTGCTATGGGACGTGGCGAGGGCGGCTCCCTTTATAGTGCGCGGGCCCTCGGAGGCGGGGCGCTCGGGGCGGGCGATCGGCCAATCTGCGGTGTCAGAAGGCGGGACCGAAGGCCGTGCCTGACCAATCCGGAGCAGAAAGGAGTCTCAGCTCCCCTACCCGAAGCAAGGGGAAGTCACGCGCCTGTAACCTGAGGCTGTTGTGAAATGGGGGATGGGGGTTGGGGGCCCTGTTTCAGGGAAGTGGAGGGTTTCATGGGCCGGGGAGGGGGTCCCTCTGGGAGCGAGAGTTTTATGGGAGCATTAAGAGCCCTGTGAACTGATAAGCCTGGGGTCCTGGGGGTGTCTCGGGAAAGTCAGTCAGATTCTGGGGTTTCCGAGGGCATGGATTTTTTCTGGAACCTTGAGTCGGGGGGAGGGGCACCCCAGAGGTGCAGAGAGGGCCTCTAGTTGCCCTAGGTTTGCGCTGCGAGATAAGGGGGTCTCGGGATCCTTGGGAAGTTTGAAAGGCTGTAGGCGAACCCCTGGGGATTTCTGGGAGACGGAGGGTTGGGGGGACTGGAGCTCTGGGGTTTACAGAGCTGAGGGTTCACGATGCAAAGTCTGTATTTTTTTGGATCCCTCCCAGAAGAGATCTTTAGGACCTTGAGTTGCTCTGCAGCCTGGAAAGGGCAGTTGTTCTGGAGCCGTGGGGTTCACCCAGTGCAGGAAGCCCGGGAGGAGCATTGTACCAGGGGGGGTGACTTCTGGAACGCTGGACAGCCCTCTGGACCCTCCCAAGATTGGCTGGGCTTTTGGGGATACCTTGGAGCTCTTTCAGGGGCCCAGTGCTTTTCTGGGAGTGGACACGGGGAGGAATGCAATGTCTCTTTCGAGCTTTGCAGTGTCTCTGGGACTGCATTTCCTGGGGGCTATTTTGAAGGCAACCCACAGACTGTGAGAATTCTTCTTGGCCCTAAAACGGTCTCTAAAGTTGCCCCAGTGTCTTGGCTGACATGTGCTCCTTCAGGCCCACCAAGAGAAGCCCTGAGTTGTGGACCGATGCACGAGACATCTGTCGTCGGCTGCTGCGGATTTTTTAAGTGGGCCTGGTCCATGTTGATTTCTGGGAGACAGTTGGTGCAAACCTTGACCCTACTTAAGCGCCCTGATGGGGGAAGCCGGTGCACTGGGTAGGGAGCTGAAGCCACTGGGGTGTCGGGTGTGAGGTCAGGTCCTGCCCTTCCGAGAGCCGCTCCAAGCAGCCCCAGCGGGACAGCCCCCGACCAAGGGGATCTGCAGATGCCCGGCCAGGCCACTATCTGGGGTCCTTGTTGCAGGCAGCGGCTGCTGGACTGCTGAGTCATGGTGAGCTCAGCGCGGGAAGGGGCTCCGAGGGGGACGCATGGGGGTGGGGCCACTGGCTGACCTCATCCCCTTGGCACTACCCAACTTTTTTGGTGGGACCCTCAGGACTAGGCCTGGCTCAGATCCAAGTCGGGCCCCCTCCCCCAAGGAAGCCAGCTGCGTGCTTTGTCTCTGTGTCTTTTTGGTTCCTGTCCTGTTTTTTTCCCTGGGATTCAGCCTGTGGCCATATTGTCTCCTCACTCTGGGAGGTGGCTCAGTGTCCACTCATTGACCCTCTGCTCCTCCTTTTCCCAACTTGGGGTCACTGGGGAGAGTCCATGGAGGAGGGGCAGCTGCCCAAAGCACCGGTGTTGACTGTGGAGCCCGAGTTACTCATTCACCAAATATCATACCTCAGCCCAGAGACCTTCAGTCTGCAGAGAGGGGCCTTGGCGCCCATAGGTGGAAGGAGAGGAGGGGCTGAGAGAGGCAGGGTCTGAAGGCCATGGAGACTGTGGGGTGGGAGACAGAGGCCCAGAGAAAGAGACTCAGAGAGAGGGGGACAGAGACCTAGAGGGGGATGACAGAGAATGGGGGAGGGGAACAGAGACAGAGAGGGGGACAGACCCAGGGAGGGACAGACAGATCCAGAGAGAGAGGGGAGAGAGACTGGGGGGGGGCAGCGACCCGGGGGGGGGACAGAGACCCAGAGAGATGGGGACAGATGCCGAGAGAGAGGGGGACAGACAGGGGTGGGGACAGAGATGGGGTTGAGGACAGTGACCCAGAGAGAGGGGAGGTACAGAGACCCAGGAGAGGAGGACAGAGACTCAGAGAAGGAAGGGAGAGAGACCCAGAGAAGGAAGGGGACAGAGACTCCGAGAGGAGGACAGAGACCGGGGGGGGGACAGTGACCCAGAGAGAGAGGGGGACAGAGACCCAGAGAGAGAGAGGGGAGGTACAGAGACCCAGGAGAGGAGGACAGAGACTCAGAGAAGGAAGGGAGAGAGAGACCCAGAGAAGGAAGGGGACAGAGACTCCGAGAGGAGGACAGAGACTGGGACGGGGACAGTGACCCAGAGAGAGAGGGGGAGGTACAGAGACCCAGGTGAGGGGGACAGAGACTCAGAGAAGGAAGGGGAAAGAGACCCAGAGAGGGGACAGAGATGGGGGGGACAGACACTGGTGGGGACAGTGACCCAGAGAGAGAGGGGGACAGAGACCCAGAGGGAGGGAGGTACAGAGACCCAGGAGAGGGGGACACACACTCAGAGAAGAAAGGGACAGAGACCCAGAGAGAGGGGGACAGATATGGGGGGGTAAGAGGGATCCAGAGAGAGGGGGCCAAAGGTGGGGTGGGAACAGAGACCCAGAAAGCAAAGACCGAGAGAGAGAAGTGGGGACAGAGACCCAGGGATGGGAGGGGGTAAAGACCCAGAGGGGGACGACAGAGACCCGTGGCTCTAGACCCCACATCCTCTAACCCTCTCGTCCTCCCTCCACCTGTGTCTAAGCTCACTGGGACGCTAAGAGTGCAGCACCTTCTTCCAGCTGTTCTTCTCCAGGGGGCCCCACCCAGCTGTGGGGCCAGACCAGGTACCTTCTCCTCGGCCCCGCCCTCCAGCCTTTTCGGTTTCCAGCCAGGTCCCTCCCTCTCCGTCCTCAGCCCAGCTCAGGGGGGCCTCTCCAATGGGCCCTCTCCTCCTGGTGTCCCCAACCGGCGAAGTCACCACCGGGCTCCAGAGCCCTCCCTGTTCCTGTAGTCCACCCATCCCTCCTCCCCCACCCCTGTTCTCCAGCTCAGTAAAGGTGCAGGCTCTGAGGTCCCCTGTGTGGCACTCCAGGCTCTGGTCCCCGGGTGGCTGTGCTGTTCTTCCCCCCACCTACCAGCCTGCTTGGGCCCACCTCCATCTGTGCACAGATCATCCCAGGCTGCGACAGATGTGTCACCAGTCACCCTCCTTTCCCCTCAGGATCGTGGGCCCCTACAGGGCAGGGCCAGAACCAACTCATCCCTGACCCACAGACCTCAGGGCACCCCAGAAAAAGATGACAAGGGAATGGAGAGAGCCCCACGCCCGGGCGGCTGGAACGGGCATCTCTAGGCGAGCAGACGATGGGCCTGGTGTGGGGCGGCGGGTGGGGCCCCCGCAAGGCCTGTTCTCCTGATGCACCGGGGAGCGGGGCAGAGCCCCAGTGACTCAGATGCTGAAGTGTGTCCCGAAGGAGGTTTATTACCCCCTCCAGACCACTCCTCCCCACCCTCCCCAATAATTACAAAAGTAAGAAAAATGCCCACGTCTCCCAATCCCCACCCCTCCCCGAAAAATGCCATAATTTATGGAGGAAAAACAGTCCAAGGCAGCTGGGGGCCTCAGCCCATGTTCTTCCAGATGGTAAGTGAGGCGGTGAGCACTCCAGCCACAAAGATGGTCACTGTCTGCCACGTGGGTGTCCCAAAGTAGGAGAGGAGGCTATCCTGAAGAGAAGGACATCAGCCGCTTCAGTGACTCGGCCAGGGGCAGCCCCTGGGCAAGCACAGGAGGATGAGGGAGGGAGGAGGAGGTCAGAAGGCGGGACTGGGGTCAGGGGACTAAGATGAATGGGCATTAAAGAGGTGGGCTCAGGCCAGGCACAGTGGCTCACACCTGTAATCCCCGCACTTTGAGAGGCTGAGTCGGGAGGATTGCTTGAGGCCAGGAGTTTGAGACCAACCTGGGCAACACAGCCAGACCCCTTCTCAGTCAAAAAACAAAAGCAAAGAGTTGGCATCAGAGGGTCATCAATGAACTTGAGCGATTCCAGACGCAGTGGAGGCTCCAGGCAGGGGAGAAGGCACTCATCAAGTCAAGGTCACAGTGAGGTCAGGGGTCACTAGGTCAGCAGGGTAGAGGAATCAGGGGTTGATCAGACACGTAAGGAAACACATGATAGACCACATCTGATGATCTGAAGATGGGCAGGGGCACCACTGTGACCTGCTCCAGGGTCCCAGAGGAGTCGGGGCGGAGGGGGTGGGGCAGGAAGGGTTGAGGATCTCACCCAACCACCCTGGTCTTGGATCCAGCCCAACAGCCGCTCCCGGAGGAAGTCCAAAGTCCAGCCCATGATGGTTCTGATCAGCTCGGGCACCTTGGCACACAGGGCCTGTGGGGAGTAGAGTAGGTATTAGGGACTTGTCCCCACTGCCTGGAGATAGTGTCCCCAAGCCTCCTTTCTCCATTCTTTGCCTCCCCTCGCAGATTTCTGCCACCCACAACTGAAGTCAGCTTCAAAAACTGTAAACATGGCAGGGTGCAGCGGCTCATGCCTGTAATCCCAGCACTTTGGGAGGCCGAGGCGGGCAGATCACCTGAGGTCACAAGTGCGAGATCAGCCTGGCCAACATGGTGAAACCCCAACACAGTGAAATCGCTCCTTTCTGGCTAAACTAAAAATACAAAAATTAGCTGGGCATGGTGGCAAGCACCTGTAATCCCAGCTACTCGGAATGCTGAGGCAGAACTGCTTGAACCTGGGAGGCAGAGGTTGCAGTGAGCCCAAATTGTGCTGTTGCACTCTAGTCTGGGCAACAGAGCAAGACTCTGTCTCAAAAAAAAAAAAAAAAAATTGTAAACAAGATCATGTTACTGTCAACTGCCCCACCCCAAGCCTCCTGTGGTTCCTCAGTACCCTCAGGATGAAGACCTGCAGGCACAGCGCAGCCCACAAGGCCTGTGCACAGGCTCCGGCCTGACCTCGTTCCACCTTTGCACTTCCTTTTTTGTGCCTCACTGAGCTTCTTCCATTTTTTTTTTTTTTTTGAGACGGAGTTTCACTCTTGTTGCCCAGGCTGGAGTGCAATGGCGCGATCTCGGCTCACCGCAACCTCCGCCTCCTGGGTTCAGGCAATTCTCCTGCCTCAGCCTCCTGAGTAGCTGGGATTACAGGCACGCACCACCATGTCCAGCTAATTTTTTGTAGTTTTAGTAGAGGCGGGGTTTCACCATGTTGACCAGGATGGTCTCGATCTCTTGACCTCGTGATCCACCCGCCTCGGCCTCCCAAAGTGCTGGGATTACAGGCTTGAGCCACCGCGCCCGGCCATTTTTTTTTTTTTTTTTTTTAGAGACGGTCTCACCCGGTCACCCAGGATGGAGTGCGGTGGCGCAATCTCAGTTCACTGCAAGCTCCGCCTCCCAGATTCCGGCAACTCTACTGCCTCAGCCTCCCAAGTAGCTGGGATTACAGGCACCCGCCATCACATCAGGCTAATTGTTTTATATTTTTAGCAGAGACAGGGTTTTACTGCCGGGCGCAGTGGCCAGTGCCTATAGTCCCAGCTACTCGGGAGGCTGAGGCTGGAGGATCACTTGAGTCCAGGAGTTCTGGGCTGCTGTGCCCTATGCCAGGTTGCCTAAGGACGGTGAACCAGCCCAGGTTGGAAATGGAGCAGGTCAACACTCCCATGCTGATCAGCAGTGGGATCCCGCCTGTGAATGGCCACTGCACTCCGGCCTGGGCAACATGGCGAGACCCCGTCTCGAGGAAAAAAAAAAAAGACAGGGTTTCACCATGTTGGTCAGGCTGGTCTGACTCCTGACCTTATGATCCACCTGCCTTGGCCTCCCAAAATGCTGATTACAGTTGTGAATCACCGTACCCGGCCCCATTAAAAAAATTTTTTTTTCCATTCCCATCAAATTCTTCCTGCCTTCCTACCCTGCTGACCTGGTGACTCCTAACCTCACTGTGACTGTGACCTGATGAGTGCCTTCTCCCCTCCCTGGAGCCTCCACTGCCTCTGGAATCGCTCAAGTTTCTGGCTAAACAGGCTTTGACCAAGCAAACTTTCAGAGCTCCGGGCAAATGCCACTTCCCCAGAGAGGACCAACCCGTGCCTATGGACTCCTGACCTGCCCTGCTCTCCCAACTCCTGAGACTTCTCCTGCAGCCTTTAACTGGCCACTTCTGTCACACAGAAGCTCTGTCACACACCCAGCTCTGTAGGGGGCCCCGCCCTCATCTGCACTGCTATTCCCCTCACCTCCCATGTTCAAGCCCCATCAGCTCAATCTTGAAAACACATCAAGATATATCCCTCCCATTAGCTGGGTGTGGTGGCAGGTACCTGTAATCCCAGCTACTCGGGAGGCTGAGGAAGGAGAATTGCTTGAACCCAGAAGATGGAGACTGCAGTGAGCCGAGATCATGCCACTGCACTCCATCCTCGGTGACACAGCAAGACCCTGTCTCAAAAAAAAAAAAAAAAAAAAAAAAATTCTGGTAGGCATTGGTGGCTAATGCCTATAACCCCAGCACTTTGGGAGGCCAAGGTGGAGAGATCACCTGGGGTCGGCAGTTCCAGGCCAGCCTGACCAACATGGAAAAACCCCGTCTCTACTAAAAAAAAAAAAAAATGCACAATTAGCCGGGCATGGTGGGGCATGCCTGTAATCTCAGCTACTCGGGAGGCTGAGGCAGGAGAATTTGCTTGAACCTAGGAGGCAGAGGTTGCGGTGAGCAAAGATGGTGCCATTGCACTCCAGCCTGGGCAACAAGAGTGAAACTCAGGCCGGGCATGGTAGCTCATGCTGTTAATCTAAGCACTTTGGAGGCCAAGGCGGGTGGATCACCTGAGGTTGGGAGTTCAAGACCAGCCTGACCAACATGGTGAAACCCTGTCTTTAAAAAAAAAAAAAAGAGTGAAACTCTGTCTCAAAAAAAAAAAAATCTTCCAAAAATATCCCTTCCTGGGCTGGGTGCAGTGGCTCACACCTGTAATCCCAGCACTTTGGGAGGCCAAGGTGGACAGATCACAAGGCCAGGAGTTCAAGATCAGCCTGGCCAATGTGGTAAAACCGCATCTCTACTAAAAATACAAAAATTAGCCAGGAGTGATGGCAGGCGCCTGTAGTCCCAGCTACTTGGGAGACTGAGGCAGGAGAATCCCTTGAACCCAGCAGAGGGGGGTAGGGGAGGTGGGTGAAGGTTGCAGTGAGCTGAGATCATGCCATTGCACTCCAGCCTTGGCAACAGAGCAAGACTGTGTCTCAAAAAAGAAAAAGGAAATATCCCTTCCTGTTGGAGACCAGCCTGGGCAACACAGCGAGACCCCATCTTTATAAAAAAGGCTAATGAAACAGTCAGTGGGGCGTGGTGGCACATTCCTGCAGTCCCAGGTACTCTGGAGACTGAGGTGGAAGAACTGCTTGAGCCCAGCAGTTCAAGGCTGCAGTTAGCTCTGATCACAACTGTATTCCAGCCTGGGCAATACAGCAAGACACCACCTCCAGCCGAGGCTGGAGTGCAATGGCGCGATCTCGGCTCACTGCAACCTCCACCTCCCAGGTTCAAGCAATTCTCCTGCCTAAGCCTCCCGAGTAGCTGGGATTACAGGTGCGCACCACCACGCCCAGCTAATTATTTTTGTATTTTTAAGTAGAGACAGAGTTTCATCATGTTGGTCAGGATGGTCTCCAACCCATGATCTCATGATCCACCCGCCTCAGCCTCCCAAAGTGTTGGGATTACTGGAGTGAGCCACTGTGCCCAGCAACCCCATCTCTTAAAAAAAAAAAAAACAAACTCCCCCTACCCCTGCTGCTACCTGAGCCTGGGCCTGTTATCTCTCTCTCTTTTATTTATTTTTTTTGAGATAGAGTTTAGTTCGTTGCTCAGGCTGGAGTGCAATGGCACGATCTCAGCTCATTGCAACCTCCGCTTCCTGGGTTCAAGGGATTCTCCTGCCTCAGCCTCCTGAGTAGCTGGGATTATAGGCACGCACCATTACACCTGGCTAATTTTGTATTTTTGGTAGAAACAGGTTTCTCCATGTTGGTCAGGCTGGTCTCGAACTCCCAAAATCAGGTGATCTGCCTGCCTTGGCCTCCCAAAGTGCTGGGATTACAGGCGTGGGCCACTGCGCCCAGCCGGACCTGTCACCTTTTAGCAGGACTATGACAGGTGCCACCTCCCCAGCCTCCTTGCTTCTGCCCTTGTGCCCTATGATCTCTTTTTGGCCAACAACAGCCAGGACCATTTCACCACCACCCCTGCTGTATTTTCTTATGAGAATCTTCATGAAGAAAAGTTAAAAGAGTTTCACAGTTATAAACCATATAGCCGCCACGTAGATTCTACAATTAACATTTTGTGTTGGGCGCGGTGGCTCACACCTATAATCCCAGCACTTTGGGAGGCCGAGGCGGGTGGATCACAAGGTCAAGAGATCGAGACCATCCTGGTCAACATGGTGAAACCCCTTCTCTACTACAAATACAAAACATTATCTGGGCATGGTGGTGCGTGCCTGTAATCCCAGCTACTCAGGAGGCTGAGGCAGGAGAACTGCCTGAACCCAGGAGGCAGAGGTTGCGGTGAGCCGAGATCGCGCCATTGCACTCCAACCTGGGTAACAAGAGCAAAACTCAGTCTCAAAAAAAAAAAAAAAAAAAAAAACAAACATTTTGCTATACAGACAGTCCCCAGCTTATGATGGTTTGACTTACAATTTGGACTTTACTATGGGTTTATCAGGGCACTGAACACATTTTCAGCTTATGTAATTTTCTTTTCTTTTTCTTTGAGGGAGTTTCGCTCTGTCGCCCAGGCTAGAGTGCAGTGGCTCGATCTCGGCTCACTGCGACCTCTGGCTCTCAGGTTCAAGCAATTCTCCTGCCTCAGCCTTCTGAGTAGCTCAACCTACAGGTGCATGCCACGATGTCCTGCTAATTTTTTGTATTTTAGTAGAGACGAGGTTTCACCATGTTGGCCAGGATGGTCTCGAACTCCTGACCTCAGGTGATCCACCCGCCTCAGCCTCCCAAAGTGCTGGGATTACAGGGGTGAGCCACCACACCCAGCTCTTATTATTTTCAATTTATGATAGGTTTACTAGGATGCAGCACCATTGCAAATTGAGGAGCATCTATACTTGCTAGAATAGTCTAAATCAGGTCACATCACTTCCTTATCTAAAACCAGCCAGTCACTCCCATCACACTCAGAGTAAAGCTAAAGTCTTTCCAGGTCAGGCGCGGTGGCTCACGCCTGTAATCCCAGCACTTTGGAAGGCCGAGGTGGGCAGATCACTTGAGGCCAGGAGTTTGAGACCAGCCTGGCCAACATGGTGAAACCCCATCCCTACTAAAAATATAAAAACTAGCCGGGCATGGTGGTGTACGCCTGTAACTCCAGCTACTTGAGAGGCTGAAGCATGAACCTGGGAGGCAGAGGCTGCAATCAGTTGAGATGGCAGCACTGCACTCCAGCCTAGGCAAGAAAGCGAGACTGTCTCAAAAAAAAAAAAGCAGCCAGGCGTGATGGTTCATACTGTAATCCCTGCACTTTGGGAGGCTGAGGTGGAGGGATTATCTGAAGTTGGGAGTTTGAGACCAGCCTGAGCAACATGGAGAAACCCCGTCTCTACTAAAAATACAAAATTAGCCGGGTGTGGTGGCGCATGCCTGTAATCCCAGCTACTAGGGAGGCTGAGGCAGGAGAATCGCTCGAACCCAGGAGATGGAGGCTACGGTGAGCTGAGGTCATGCCACTGCCATTGCACTCCAGCCTGGGCAACAAGAGCAAAACGATGTCTCAAAAAAAAGGCTGGGCGCAGTGGTTCACGCCTGCAATCCCAGCAGTTTGGGAGGCTGAGGCAGGTGGATCACCTGACGTCAGGAGTTCAAGACCAGCCTGGCCAATATAGTGAAACCCCATCTCTACAAAAAAAAGAAGTCTTTCCATCAGCCCAAAAGACTCTACATTCTGGCCCTGCCCAACTGTGCCCTCCTTTCCCACCCTCTCCCCTGTTCACTCTGTTCCAACAGCACTGGCCTCCTCTCTACCATCAAAAGATGAGGCTCTGTCCTACCTCAGGGCCTTTGCACTCGCTGTTCCCGCTACCAGATGCCCCTTCCCCCATCATATAGATCACTGCGTCCTTCTTGTCATTCTAATTCCCGCTCTTAGATGTCACCTGCTCTTAAAGGCTTTCCTGGCTGGTTGCAGTGGCTCAGGCCTGTAATCCCAACACTTTGGGAGGCTGAGGCAGGCGGATCATTTGAGGTCAGGAGTTTGAGACCATTCTAGCCAACATGGTGAAACCCCATCTCTACTAAAAATACAAAAAAAGTTACCCGGGGATGGTGGCGCACGCCTGTAATCCCAGGCCTCCCCTCGCAGATTTCTGCCACCCACAAGTAGGCTTCAAAAATTGTAAACATGGCCGGGCGCAGCGGCTCATGCCTGTAATCCCAGCTACTCAGGAGGCTGAGGGAGGAGAATCACTTGAACCTGGGAGGCAGAGGTTGCAGTAAGCCAAGATCACGCCACTGCACTCCAGCCTGGGCAACAAAAGAAAAACTCCAACTGGAAAAAAAAAAAAAAAAAA
>NW_022437160.1:124698-128104 GCF_009761245.1 Sapajus apella
TGGTTTCACCATGTTGGCCAGGCTGGTCTCAAACTCTTGACCTCAAGAGATTCACCCATCTAGGCCTCCCAAAGTGCTGGGATTACAGGTGTGAGCGCTGCGCTCTGCCTAAACAAGACTTTAAATTAAACTAATTACACATACAGAACACTATACACTATAATAAACATCTCAAATTAAAATTGTTTTATGTACACATAGGTACATAGCAAAGTTGACCATATGCCAAATCATAAAACAAGCCTCAGTAAATTTCAAGGGATTGAAATTATACAGAGAATATTAGTTGACCTCTGCTGGATTAAGATAGAAAGCAATAACAAAAAGTTAAGTATAGATTGCCAAACACTTCTAATCAATCCATTCTCCAGAGAATAACAATAAATAGAAAATACTTTAAATTGAATACAGGTACAATGGCTCATGCCTGTAATCCCAGCACTTTGGAAGGCTGAGGTAGGCAGATCATGAAGTCAGGCCTTTGAGACCAGCCTGGCTGACATGGTGAAACTGCATCTCTAAAAATAAAAAAAAAAATTAGCTGGGCATGGTGGCGCAGACCTGTAATCCCAGCTAATCAGGAGGCTGAGGCAGGAGAATCTCTTAAACCTGGGAGGTAGAGGTGGCAGTGAACCAAGATTGCGCCACTGCACTCCAGCCTGGGAAACAAGAGCAAAACTCCATCTCAAAAAAAAAAAAAAAAAAAGAAGTCTTTCCCGACCACTCTGCTAAATCACACCCCCTACTATACTTCACCCTGCACATGAACTCCCTGAGAGTAGGGACGTAGCCTGCTTTGTACGGTGCTGTGTCCTTGGTGCCAAGTACAGGCCTGGCACGTTACAGGCCCAGTAAATGCTTGTTGAATGAATAAATGATGGAGCCGACCCCCAGTGCATGGCCATCTCTCTCCAAGCCCTCTGTGGTTACTGGGCCACAGCAGGGTTAGGTCCCATGATCCCCAGGTCCTTACAGGTCTGAAGGGAGCGTCCCTGGGCTCACTGCCCTGCAGCTGCCCACCTTGAGCACCAGTTTGCTGGCAAAGTAGAAAAAGGCGACAACCCGGCCCCAGTTGAAGTTGCCATCAGAGAACATGTCAGCTGCCACTCGAAAAAAGACCTCTCGGGGGGAGTTTGTGTCCACAGTGGCAATCATCCTGCAGGAGAGAGGAGAACCAGTGCTGGGGAGCGGGTACAGGCAGACGGTGGACATTCTCACATCCACCACACAGCAATGATAAAGAAACTGAGGCCCACGCCAGGCTGAAATGAAAAGCAACAGGCCAATGGGGGCAAGGGAAGGGGACAAGACAGACATTTAACAGGGCGGGAAAATGACTCCCTAAAGGAGGGTTTTAAAATCCTGACAGAAGGAGGGTTGGGAGTCCGGAAAGTTTGGGCTGAGTGGTGGAGCCCAGACTCCTAGTTCTTAGGGGAGGAGGAGAATGTGGGGCTGGGACTCCTGTGTTCTCAGGAGCCCCATGACTGGACTTCTGGGTCCCGGGGGCCCCCACCTCTGCAGCTCCATGTTACTGTCCAGTTCATCCCCGATGCGCTTGAGACACTCGCTCAGCTTCTTGGTGGACGCATCCTGGGGCACCGGGTCCAGGGCCAGCTCGGGTGCCTCCCCCCCGATTCGCCCTGCTCGATCCTGGATGAAACTAGGGTGAGAATGGAGTGAAGGTGCAGAATCAGAACGGGGTGTCACTTCTCAAATCTGTGCCCCGATAAACAGACCTCAAACTCACCCCTGAAGCAAAAGGGCCCCTGTCTTCATGATCTGCTCAGAGCTGGTGGGCCCTAGAGGAGAAAGGAAGGGAAGAGGTGCCTGGACTCTTGGGTGCTAGGGGATAAGACTGTGGAGGTTCACGGTCCCTGAGGGAGGACAGAGCTGGGGACCCTGGACTTCTGGGACCCTAGTAGATAAAGTGATGGGGGCCCAGACAACTGAGTCCCGGATGGAGAAAGGCCAGGAGACTAGGCCTGTACCCTGCATTCTCCCGGCGGGGAGAGGCTAGGGGAGCACCAAACGCATCCAGACCCCTGGCCTGAGGGGGCAGAGGCCAGACCCGCCCCTCCCAGCAGCGCCAGAGGCAGGAAGTGGTGCGGGCGACAAGCCCGGGCCTGCCCGGGGGCTTGGATTCTGAGATCCCCTGGGTCTCGGGCATCCGAGAGCGCCAGACAGGCAGAGATCGGGGCACCGGGAACCAGAGAGCCGGGAACCTCCGAGGACCTAGGGGCAGCGCCCGATCCGGGAGTTCCTGCCACTCAGTGCTTGGAGATCGCACGGCCCCAGGCCGGTAAGAGGGATCCTGGGGCCGGCCGGCGAGGGGGGCTCGCCCTCCTTCCGCCCGACTGCCTCCCGCCTCACCCTCGCCTCTGGGCTGCTCCCCGGACCCGTCCATCACCGCCGCTCCCGCCGCCGCCTCTCGCCGGGTCCGCGCGGGCGGCCGCAGCGCGCCCCGGGTCACGTGAGCGCCCCGCTGAACGTGCGTCCCTCACGTGGCCGCCCCGCAAAATGGCTGCCGCGGGCGGCTGCCCCACAGCGCCGCCGGGTCACGTGACCGCACCTGCCTCGCTCCCTCGGGAGGCTGGGTCCCGTCACGTGACTGTCCAATGAGCATCTCCCCATGCGAGCCAGCCGCGGCGCCCTTCCGACAGCGCCCGTCCAATCCCCGCTCTGATGCCTTCCTGTATCCAGGCGCCAGTTTTAGACGTTTCGGGCTGGGTTGGGCTCTCCCCAGCGCAGAAGCAAAGACTCAGAGGCCCCAGATAACCTGCTTCCAGGCAGGACGTTGTAGATGACTCAAGGCTGAGTGGTTTTTTTTGTAGAGACCTAGATCTCTCTATATAGCCCCGGTCCAGGCTTCTAACTTGGGAGCTCAGGAGATACCCTGGCCTCAGCCTTCCAAAGTGCTGGGATTACAGGCATGAGCTACCGCGCCGGGCCCGCTTTTCTGTTTTTGTTTTGTTTTGTTATGTTTTCTGAGACAGGATCTTACTGTGTTGCCCAGGCTGGAGTGCAGTGGCCCGATCGTGGCTCACAAGCCTCCCACCTCAGCCTCCTGAGTAGCTGTTTTTTAAAATTAACAGTCCCTGGTTAATTTTTTAAAAATGTTTTGTGAGCCGGGCGCGGTGGCTCAAGCCTGTAATCCCAGCACTGTGGGAGGCCGAGGCGGGTGGATCACGAGGTCAAGAGATCGAGACCATCCTGGTCAACATGGTGAAACCCCGTCTCTACTAAAAATACAAAAAATCAGCTGGGCATGGTGGTACATGCCTGTAATCCCAGCGACTCAGGAGGCTGAGGCAGGAGAATTGCCTGAACCCGGGAGGCGGAGGTTGTGGTGAGCCGAGATCGTGCCATTGCACTCCAGCCTGGGTAACAAGAGCGAAACTCCGTCCCT
>NW_022437160.1:128204-171068 GCF_009761245.1 Sapajus apella
CCGTCCCAAAAAAAAAAAAAAAAAAAAAAATGTTTTCTGGAGCCGAGCATGGTGGCTCACACATGTAATCCCAGCACTTTGGGAGGCCGAGGCGGGTGGATCACGAGGTCAGGAGTTCAAGACCAACATGGTGAAAGTCTCTACTACAAATAGAAAAATTAGCTGGGCACAGTGTCAGGTGTCTGTAATCCCAGCTACTCGGGAGGCTGAGGCAGGAGAATGGTTTGAACTCGGGCAGCAGAGGCTGCAGTGAGCCAAGATCGCTCCACTGCACTCCAGCTTGGGTGACAGAGTGAGACTCTGTCTCAAAAAACAGAAAAAAAAATTTTATTGTGTGGAAATGGGGGTCCCTCTATGTTGCTCAGGCTGGTCTCTGAACTTCTAGGCTCAAGCCATCCTCACACCTTGGCCTCCCAAAGTGCTGAGATTACTGACTTGAGCCACCTCACCCAGTCATGACTCGTGTTTGTGTAAAAATAAAAGGAATATGAAGTTCAAAAAGTGGTAGAAACTCATCTGTGCTGATGGATCAGCAGTGTATGGAGGGGAAGGGCCACAACAGAGATTCCCTGGGTGCCCCAAATATGCCATATTTTAATCTGAATGGTGTTTGCATGAGTATACACATATTATCATTATTTTGAGACACAGTTTTCCTTTTGTTGCCCAGGATGGAGTGCAATGGCACAATCTTGGCTCACCGCAACCTCCGCCGCCTGGGTTCAGGCAATTCTCCTGCCTCAGCCTCCTGAGTAGCTGGGATTACAGTCACGCGCCACCATGCCCAGCTAATGTTTTGTATTTTTAGTAGAGACGGGGTTTCACCATGTTGACCAGGATGGTCTCGATCTCTTGACCTCGTGATCCACCCGTCTCGGCCTCCCAAAGTGCTGGGATTACAGGTGTGAGCCACTGCGCCCGGCGAATTTTGTATTTTTAGTAGAAATGAGGTTTCACCATGTTGGTCAGCCTGGGCAACAGAGTGAGCCTCTGTCTCAAAAGAAAAAGAAAATTAGCTGAATGTGGTGGTGTGTGCCTGTAGTCCCAGCTACTTGGGAGGCTGAGGTGGGAGGATCAGCTGAGCTTGGGAAGTCCCATCGCGGTGGGCTGTGATGGATCGTGCCACTGCAATCAGCCTGGGGACACAGTAAGATCCTGTCCCAAAAAGAAAAAGAAAAGAAAAAGCCTGGATAAACGGGGAGGGTAGAGTTTAGGTGACAATCCAATGGTAGCTTAGAGCAAAGCAAGGTCAACATCGGGTAGAACTGTGAAGTGAAACCAGTGTCCTGAATTCTTGGAAACATGTGCAATGTTGCATCCAGAAACCCTTTATCTGAAGCTCTGCACCTGCGTTGGAAATCAAGGCTGCTACTCTGTATCAAGTGGCTTAGATCCTGCAAGCAAGAACGGGCTGTTTCATTTTTACTGATAGAATTTCCAACAATTTATGTGTAGAGAACAAAGTTTCTCAGTGAGTAGGAAAGCATGTCGTTGACACGGAGGCGCATGCCTGTAATCCCAGCACTTTAGGAGGCCAAGGCAGGCGGATCACCTGAGGTCAGGAGTTCAAGATCAGCCTGACCAACATGGAGAAACCCTGTCTCTACTAAAAATACAAAAATTAACCAGGCATGATGGTGCGCTCCTGTAACTCCAGCTACTTGGGAGGCTGAAGCAAGGGAATCGCTTGAACCTGGGAGACAGGCTGCAGTGAACAGACATCGTGCCATTGCACTCCAGCTTGGGTGACAGCTGACTGTCAAGCTGGATACCATCTCCAAAAAAAAAAAAAGCATATCCTTGAGAGAAATAATGCTTCCTGTTAACTTTGTGGCTGGCTTTATCTCTGTGCGTTACTCCATTCCAATGAGATAGCCCTCTCCCTACCCCAGTTACAGAGAAGGAAGGAAAGAAAGGGCTTTTAATGCAGCTACCATCTCTGAGCAGTATAGCCACTGAGTCAGGGAATACACTTTTTAGCTAATTGTGAAGTCAAAACTTTATTTTGATTTTTATTTATTTATTTATTAGAGGCGGGGTTTCACCGTGTTGGTCAGGCTGGTCTCGAACTCCTGACCTCATAATCTGCCCACCTCGGACTCCCAAAGTGCTGGGATTACAGGCGTGAGCCACCGCACCCGGGCTATTTTTATTTATTTATTTTGAGACGGGGTCTCCCTCTGTCACCCAGGCTGGAGTGCAGTGGCACAGTTGTAGCTCACTGCAGCCTCAACCTCCTGGGCTCAAGGGATCCCTCCACCTCAGTCTCTGGAGTAGCTGGGACTATGCGTGTGTGCCACCATGCATGGCTAATTTTGTATTTTGTGTAGAGAGAGGGTTTCGCCATGTTGCCAAGGCTGGTCTCAAACTCCTGGGCTTAGGTGATCCACCCGCGTCAGCTCCCCACAGTGCTGGGACTACAGGAATGCATCACTGTGCCCGGCTAAAACTCTTTTATTTTTTATTTTTATTTTTTTACCCTCCACACCCCTGGCTAAAACTCTTTACGATAATAAAGATGCTGTATCAAAACTATTAAGCCCACAAATATGAAAATTAGCCAGGCATGGTAACATGTGCCTTTAATCCCAGCTACTCAGGAGGTTGAGGCAGGAGAATAGCTTGAATCTGGGAGGCGGAGGTTGCAGTGAGCCAAGATCATGCCACAGCACTCCAGCCTAGGCGACAGAGTGAGACTCTGTCTCAAAAAATTAAAACAAAAATAAAAACATAAAGAAAAGAAGTTTTATTGGCTCATGGTTCTGCAGGCTGTACAGTAAGTGTTACACAGGCATCTGCTTCTGGGGAGGCCTCAGGAAGCTTCCATTCAAGACAGATGGTGAAGGGTGAACAGGCATCTCACATGGTAGGAGAAGGAGCAGGAGAGAGCGGGAAGGTGCTACACACTTTTTTTTTGTTGAGACAGTGTTTCGTTCTTGTTGACCAGGCTGGTGTACAATGGCACGATCTCGGTTTACTGCAACCTCTGCATCCCGGGTTCAAGCAATTCTCCCGCCTCAGCCTCCCAAGTAGCTGGGATTACAGGCATGTGCCACCACAGCCAGCTAATTTTGTATTTTTAGTAGAGACGGGGGTTTCACCATGTTGGTCAGGCTGGTCTTGAACTCCTGACCTCAGGTGGTCCTCCCGCCTCAGCCTCCCAAAGTGCTGGGATAACAGGCGTGAGCCACCACGCCCAGTGGTGCTACACACTTTTAAACGACCAGCTCTTGAGAGACCTCACTGTCGTGAGGGCAGAACCAAAGTGAGGGTGCTAACCATTCCTGAGGAAGCCACCCCCGTGAGCCATGTGCACATCTGGCAGGCAGTGACAACACCCAGAGCCTCCCTCCAACACTGGGAATGAAATTTCAAGAGATTTGGGCAGTGACACAGATCCAAACCATACCTCAACCACCATGTTATTTATTCCTCAGCAAAGGAAAGTCAGTCGTAGCATTTCCCCTTTACTGATGAAGAGACAGAGAGGCTGGGGGAGAGTGTATGCAGGGACACTTTCTACCCACACACCATTCGTTTCCTGAGGTCACATGTGCCATCTGGCTCCAGTGCCCAGGCCTCCACTTAACTGGTGAAATTGTTACGGGATCTTTGGGGTGTTGCTTTTCTGGCCAGAAACCTCTGTGCCTGACGGCACCTTTGCCCTAGTTCTTGTCCTGTGTCCAGGAAGAATGAGGTATGCAGCCGAGTGAAGGGTGAACAAGATGAAGAGGAGCTTTCCTGAGCGTTACGACAGCTCAGAGGAGACCTGCAGTGGGTAGGTCCTCTTTGTAGGCAGGTCATCCCGTTAAGTGCTCAGCTCTCAGCAGAGAGGAGGTCCTGGAGAGGGCAGCTCCTCTCTGTAGCTGATCATCATGTTGTCTCTCTATCCGCTGCCTGCTCTGGCGGAACACAGGACTTTTATGGGCCTCAGAGCGGGGAAGCGCATGCTTATTGGTCCATGGGCAGCCATGGGTAGGCCCAAGAAAAAGCACTGTGAGATCCCCCTCTGGTCCGCAGCACCGGCAGCCTGGGCCCCAGGCTTCAGGCCTACCCTGGCCTGAAGATGAGGCTTCACTGGGGACTGACCCCTTCTACCCAGGCAGGGTCCTGTCTGCCTCCCATGGCCATCATGGTGCCCAGGCTGCTGGCACCAAGGGACACCTGCAGGCCGACACCCAGCCACCCTTAGGTTCCCCTCTTGCACTCCCTGACACCCAATGTCTGAAGAAGGCCGCGGTGGCAGGGTGCTGGCATGTCAGCACTGCCCCGAGCATGTGCACATCTGGCCGGCAGTGACAACACCTGGCCTCAGCCCCAAGTGCACTGAGATCAGAGCAGGAGCAGGAGTAGTGAGAGGCCAGGCCATGGAAGAAGGCACCTCCGAGCCTACAAGGGCAAGGGAGGTCTTCCCAGGCCTCTCAAGAGTGCAGGGATGCCAGGGTCTGCAGCCCCGGTTTGGGTGGCTGCAGCTGTGCCCTGGGGGACAGGCCCCTGCCTGCTTGTAGCGTGGGAGGCCCAGATCTGCTGACACAGCTGGGCACTGCTCCTGTCCACTCCCGGCTCCCAACAGCACAGGGTGTCCGCGTTGCAGCCACGGCTTGTGTGGCTTCAGTTTCTTCCGGGGAGCTCTCACCCCACCAACCTGGAAGGGGCAGGGTTCCTGCTTGTCCCCAGTTCCTGCCGACTCTACAAAGGATGGCACCTGGCCATACCCCTGTGAAGCCTGGGGTGGGGGCTCTGGGTCCTTCCTGGGTCCGGGCTGGCATCTGGGGCAGAAGCAACATTGCTGTGAGCTCCTCCTGTGGCCCTGGCACTCAGCGATGGCCTGGAGCTCCCCCTCACCTGGCACACAACCCAGCCCAGCCCCATTGGGGTGGCCCCTAGGGAAGTAGACTGCAGGGGTGAGGGGCTGTCCATCTCTTTTCTGTACCCTCCCTGCAGCAGATGGTGTGATGGCAGTGGCCGTACCAGATGGCCCACTGCTGTCATTAAAACCCATGCCAGCCCGAGCGCAGTGGCTCACGCCTATAATCCCAGCACTTTGGGAGGCCGAGGCGGGTGGATCACGAGGTCAAGAGATCGAGACCATCCTGGTCAACATGGTGAAACTCCGTCTCTACTAAAAATACAAAAAATCAGCTGGGCATGATGGCGCATGCCTGTAATCCCAGCTACTCAGGAGGCTGAGGCAGGAGAATTGCCTGAACCCAGGAGGCGGAGGTTGCGGTGAGCCGAGATCGAGCCATTGCACTCCAGCCTGGGTAACAAGAGTGAAACTCCATCTCAAAAAAAAAAAAAAAAAAAAAAAAATCCATGCCAAGGAAAGTCAAAGACATGGAGAAAAATAGAGTCCTGGCCTGATGCCCACCCTGACCTGAAGGCTTTAATTAGCAAACGTTCCATTCCTGTGCAGGCTTTTTTTTTTTTTTTTTTTTTTTTTGGTAGAGATGGGGTCCTACTATGTTGCCAAGTCTGGTCTTGAACTTCTGGCCTGAAGTGGTACTCCTGCCTCAGCCTCCCAAAGTGCTGGCATTACAGGTGTGAGCCCCTATGCCTGGCCCCGTGCAGCCATTTTGAGTTGTGTTTCTGACATTTTCCAAAGGAACAGTCTGACTACTATATTTAATTCAAGGAGAGGCAATTACAGGCAGGAAGAGCAACAAGAACAAAAGCTGGGAGGCTTTTGGGAGCCTAGAAAGAGACTGAATTCCGGCCGGGCACGGTGGCTCACACCTGTAATCCCAGCACTTTGGGAGGCCGAGGTGGGTGGATCATGAGGCCAAGAGATCAAGACCATCCTGGTCAACATGGTGAAACCCTGTCTCTACTAAAAATACAAAACATTAGCTGGGCATGGTGGCGCGCGCCTGTAATCCCAGCACTTTGGGAGGCCGAGGTGGGTGGATCATGAGGCCAAGAGATCAAGACCATCCTGGTCAACATGGTGAAACCCCGTCTCTACTAAAAATACAAAACGTTAGCTGGGCATGGTGGCGCGTGCCTGTAATCCCAGCTACTCAGGAGGTTGAGGCAGGAAAATTGCCTGAACCCAGGAGGCAGAGGTTGCAGTGAGCCGAGATCGCGCCATTGCACTCCAACCTGGGTAACAAGAGTGAAACTCCGTCTCAAAAGAAAGAAAGAAAGAAAGAAAAAAATACAAAAATTATCTGGGCGTGGTAGCACGCACCTGTAGTTCCAGCTACTTGGGAGGCTGAGACAAGAGAAAGCTTGAACCCAGGACGTGGAGGCTGCAGTGAGCCTACATCATGCTATTGCACTCCAGCCTGGTGAAAACGTGAGACCCTGCCTAAAAAAAAAAAAAAAAAAAAAAGCACAAAAGAGACTGATTTCTGAGGCAAGAAATCAAGTTGTTTTGCAAAAGTCACTCTAAGGCAATGAGGGTCAAACCCTATAGAGGCCATGACAGGCAAATGGTGTATCTGCCCATAGGCGTCTGTGCCAGGAGCCTCTGGGAGTGTGGTCCTGACCCTGTGCATTCCTCCTCATCCCACATACTTTTCTTTTTTTTTCTTTTTGGGACAAAGTTTCACTCTTGTTGCCCAGGCTGGAGTGCAATGCCGCGATGTCCCGCCTCCTGGGTTCAAGCGATTCTTCTGCCTCAGCCTCCTGAGTAGCTGGGATTACAGGCATGAGCCACCATGCCCAGCTAATATTGTATTTTTAGTAGAGACTGGATTTCTCCATGTTGGTCAGGCTGGTCTTAAACTCCTGACCTCAGGTGACCCACCCGCCTCAGCCTCCCAACATGCTGGGATTACAGGCATGAGCCACCGCGCCCAGCCCTGCCCAAATTATTTTCTAGTCAGCCTTTGATACTGGGTTCTCCAGCTTCTGCCAAACCACTAAGATCTCTACAGAAGTGACATCTTTATTTACTCGGGCATACATCAGCACTTGTCTTGGGGGAGGGTGACTCCAATGGCCTTCCTCACCTCCTCAAGGATGTCAGCCAGGAGCTCACTTTCCGCCAGGGGAATCATAGGACTTTCCTTCAGACCTGCACGGAGAATGCAGTTAAGGACCCCTCCTACCCACACACCCGAGACCCGAAGAACTACAATTCCCAGAATTCCATGTGGTTCAGGTGGACAGATGCTGCAGGGTTTCTTGGGAGATGTAGTTTTTTTTTTTTCTTGCAGACAGTCCTGCTCTGCCGCTCAGGCTGGAGTGCAGTGGTGCGATCTGGGCTCCCTGCAACATCTTGGGAGATGTAGTTCTTTTTTTTTTTTTTTTGAGACGGAGTTTCGCTCTTGTTACCCAGGCTGGAGTGCAATGGCTCGATCTCGGCTCACCGCAACCTCCGCCTCCTGGGTTCAGGCAATTCTCCTGCCTCAGCCTCCTGAGTAGCTGGGATTACAGGCACGCACCACCATGCCCAGCTAATTTTTTGTAGTTTTAGTAGAGACGGGGTTTCACCGTGTTGACCAGGATGGTCTCGACCTCTTGACCTCGTGATCCACCCGCCTCGGCCTCCCAAAGTGCTGGGATTACAGGCTTGAGCCACCCCGCCCGGCCTGGGAGATGTAGTTCTAAACAGCAGGGTGACAGAGCAGGTGGAGAGGGGTCCAATATCCCCCAACAAGGCCTGGCACCCGCCGTGGTCTTCCACATCCTTACCCTTGCGCAGGCAGTCCCGGACGTGCTTGGCCTCATAACTCATGCCTGCTCCGTTGACAAAATTGCAGTCCTTTGGGCCTGGGGGCAGCGGGAACTCCTTATGCTCCCCCTTCACCACCAGCTTGGTTGGGCACCAGCAGGGGTCAAGGACCTGGAGGAAGAGAAGAAGTGGCGCCGCTGCCTTCACCAATGCTGCTTGCAGGGGCTGACCCCCAGAACATGCCAGGTGGTGCCCAGGGGCCTCCCTCTTGAACCTGGTGGCTAAGGACTTGCCCAGTCCATCCCTGGGCAGCTTTGGACCCTCCCTCATTTCTGGTTGCTAGGGATTTGTTCCTTAGCAACGCTGCTGTCACACGAAAATCCTGTCTGCTTCCCCAGGAGCAAACCTCTCCCTAACCTTGGGAGGTTAGAGACAAGGTGTTGCTAAGGCCTAGAGAGGGGGACGTATCTTCGTGTGTCTAGACGAATCACGTTTTCTTCTTCTTTTTTTTCTTTTTTTTTTTGGAGACAGTCTCGCCCTGATGCCCCACCCGGGCTGGAGTGCAGTGGCGTGATCTCGGCACACTGCAACCTTCTCCTCCTGGGTTCAAGTGATTTTCCTGCCTCAGCCTCCTAAGTAGCTGGGATTACAGGTATGCGCCACCATGCTCTAAATGCTAATTTTTGCATTTTTAGTAGAGACAGGGCTTCACCATGTTGCCCAGGCTGGTCTCGCGTTCCTGAACTCAAGTGATGTGCCCTCCTCGGCCTCCCAATCATGCTGGGATTACAGGCATGAGTCACAGTGCCTGGCTATAGAATAGGGTTTTTTTTTGTAACAACAGGGCACCAGGAAGACCAGTTAAGCTGACCTTTCGCAACACCCAGATCCTCCCCCGGATGCACTTCCAAAGTTCACAAGTGCCCACCAAGCATGGTTGATAACTGGCTTCTCCTCAGGCCTGAAGATACATATTTGAGACAGGATCTCACTCTGTCGCCCAGGCTGGAGTGCAGTGCTGCAATCTCAGCTCACTTTATCCTCTGCCTCCCAGGTTCAAGTGATTCTCCTGCCTCAGCCTCCCGAGTAGCTGGGATTACAGGCACTTGCCACCACACCCGGCTAATTTTTGTATTTTTAGTAGAGATGGGGTTTCACCATGTTGGTCAGGCTGGTGTCGAACTCCTGACCTCAGGTGATCCGCCCACCTCAGCGTCCCAAAGTGCTGGGATTACAGGCCTGAGCCACCGCGCCCAGCCAGGCCCAAGGATATTTGACAGACCAGCAGGTTCATGCTAAGTAAGGAGAGCCTAGAGGCCCAGACCCCGCCTCTCGGGTTGGTTAAAGAGATGAAATCCTCAGCAATGATGTGGAATTGGCTGCTCCTGCCTTCCTCAGCTCCAGGGGCCATTTGGCCCCCTCCTATTTTAGGGGTCACAATCTCCAATGCCTGGGCTGGCGCATCTCACCTGTGCCATGCCCTTGGTGCCACTCACGGAGGCCGTGTTGGAGAGCTGGGCCGTGATGCTACAGGTGAAGCTGCCATGGACCCCTCCTGGGTACTGCAGGAGCACAGTGACAGTGTCGTCCACACCTGGAGGGAAGTCCGGGTCAGGGCAGGGGTCTCTCAGGGCAGAGACTCTGAGATTGCACAGGCCTCAAATCCTGCCTGTGGAACCTTGGGAGAGAGACTTCACTTATTTTTTTTTTTTAAGATGGGGTTTTGCTCTTGTTGCCTAGGCTGGAGTGCAATGGCGAGATCTCGGCTCATCACAATCTCTGCTTCCCAAGTTCAAGTGATTCTACTGCCTCAGCCTCCTGAGAAGCTAGGACTACAGGTGTGCGCTACCATGCCCGGCCAGAGAGACTTCTTGCATGGCAATGCAAAAGAATGAAGTGCTACAGCGTGGATGAGTGTCGAGGACACCATGCCAGGCCGGGCGCCGTGGCTCACGTCGGTAATCCCAGCACTTTGGGAGGCCAAGATGGGCGGATCACAAGGTCAGACGTTCAGGACCAGCCTGGCCAACGTGGTGAAATCCCATCTCTAGTAAAAATACAAAAAAATTAGCTGGTTGTGGTGGTGCACGCCTGTAGGACCAGCTACTCAGGAGGCTGAGGCAGGAGAATCATTTGAACCTGGCAGGTGGAGGTTGCAGTGAGCTGAGATCGTGCCACTGAACTCCAGCCTGGGTGACAGAGCAAGACTCTGTCTCAAAAAAAAAAAAAAAGAAGCCGGGCGCGGTGGCTCAAGCCTGTAATCCCAGCACTTTGGGAGGCCGAGGCGGGTGGATCACGAGGTCAAGAGATCGAGACCACCCTGGTCAACATGGTGAAACCCCGTCTCTACTAAAAATACAAAACATTAGCTGGGCATGGTGGCGCGTGCCTGTAATCCCAGCTGCTGGGGAGGCTGAGGCAGGAGAATTGCCTGAACCCAGGAGGCGGAGGTTGCAGTGAGCCGAGATCGCGCCATTGCACTCCAGTCTGGGTAACAAGAGCGAAACTCCGTCTCAAAAAAAAAAAAAAAAGAAAATACAAAAAATTAGCTGGGCATGGCGGCCAGTACCTGCAATCCCAGCTACTCACGAGTCTGAGGCGTCAGAGTTGCTTGAACCCAGAGGCACAGGTTGCACTGAGCCAAGATCGAGATACTGCACTCCAGCCTGGGCGACAGATGGTAACTGTGTCTTACAAAAAGAAAAAAAGAAAAGAGAAAATACCACGATAAGTGAAAGGAGCCAGAGCCAGGCTGGGCACAGCGGCTCCCACCTGTAAGCCCCACACTCTGGGAGGCCAAGGTGGGAGGATCTCTTGAGCCCAGGAGTTTTTTTTTTTTTTTTTTTTTTTGAGAAGGAGTTTCGCTCTTGTTGCCCAGGCTGGAGTGCAATGGCGAGATCTTGGCTCACTGCAACCTCTGCCTCTGGGGTTCAAGTGATCTTCTCCTGCCTCAGCCTCCTGAGTAGCTGGGATTACTGTCAGGTCTCCATATGCAAGCCTGGAGCCTGAAAGTCGGAAGTCCTGCCTACCCCGGCTGAGGTCTCCCACCCCCTGCCTGCGTTCGCCATTGTCCCTGATCGCCAGGTGGAGCTTCCCTGGACAAGCCCCTCACCCAACCCTGCCATCTTAACCGTTCTTATGATAATGTAAATACCTCTCACCCAGCCCTGCCATTGTAACTGAACTTGTGGCCATGTATCTCCTTGCCTCTATCCCCAACCACTGTAACTGAACTTACTCTGCAACACCCCCACCCCCAAAAAAACTACCCAAACCTATAAAACCAACTCCTAATCCCACTGCCCTTTGCTAATGCCCTTTTCGACCTTAGCCCACCTGCACCCAGGTGAATAAACAGCCACGTTGCTCATACAAAGCCTGTCTGGAAGGTCTCTTTATTCAAAGTGCATGTTTTTCAACAATTACAGGCATGCGCCACCATGCCTGGTTTACTTTGCATTTTTAGTTGAGACGGGGTTTCTCCATGTGGAGAACTCCTGACCTTAGGTGATCCGTCCACCTCGGCCTCCCAAAGTACTGGGGTCACAGGCGTGAGCCACACGCGCCCAGCCAAGCCCAGGAGTTTGAGGCTGCAGTGAGCCGAGAGAGATGACACCAGTGCACTCCAGCCTGGGTGACCGAGTGAAAAAAAAAGGTCATATATGATTCCATTTCTAAGAAATGTCGAAAACTGGTAAATCCATACGTAAGTCTTTTTTTTTTTTTCCAGAAAAAAAGATTAGTGGTTGTTTAGGAATGGGTTGGGGGAGGAGAGAATTGGGGAGTTACAGCCAAAGGTGAACGATTTTTTCATCTTTTGAAATATCTTTACTTGCCTTTAGTGGGTTTTCTTTTTTGAGTAATAAAAATGTTCTAAAATTCAGGCTGGGCTCAGTGGCTCACACCTGTAAATCCCAGCACTTTGAGAGGCCGAGGCAGACGGATCCCCCGAGGTCAGGAGTTCGAGACCAGCCTGGCCAACATGGTGAAACCCCGTCTCGATCAAAAATACCAAAATTAACCAGGCACGGTGGCATATGCCTGTAGTCCTACCTATGTGGTAGGCTGAGGCAGTTGAATCGCTTGAACCTAGGAGGCAGAGGTTGCAGTGAGCCAAGACTATACCACTGCACTCCCGCCTGGGCGACAGAGCAAAACTCTGCCTCAAAAAAATAAAAATAAAAATGTTTTCAAATTGAATCTAAAAAAATCAGTTGAACATTGTGGTGCATCACCACAATTCCCAATACACCAAAAGCCACTGCCTTAACTATAAACCTTTGTGTGAGTGTGGTGTGTCTCACTGTGTTGCCCAGGTTGGTCTCATGCTCCTGGGCTAAAGAGGTCTTCCCGTGCTGGCCTCCCAAAGCCCTGAGATTACAGTTGTGGTGAGCACCACATTGTGCTGGGGACTTCATCTTTCTGATTCAGATTTTCTTCTGCTGTACAAAACCTGTTTTGTAGGTTTGTGCAATTAGGTTCTCTCATCGCTAAAGAGGGGTTAATGACAGACCACACCTCACAGTATTGTTACAAGTATTATGGTAAATGATACAAAAGTGCATAAAGAACCTAAAAGACGATTTATTTATTTTTATTATTTTATTTATTTATTTTTTGAGATGGAGTCTGTCTTTCTCTCCCAGGCTGGAATGCAGTGGCACGATCTTGGCTCTCTGCAACCTCCATCTCCTGGGTTCAAGTGATTCTCCTGCCTCAGCCTCCTGAGTAGCTGGGATTATAGGCATGAGCCACTGCCTGGCAAACTTTATTTTTATTTTGTTGAGACAGTCTCACTCTGTCGCTCAGGCTGGAGTGCAGTGGCACGATCTCGGCTCACTGCAACCTCCGCCTCCCGGGTTCAAGCTGTTTTCCTCCCTCAGCCTCCTGAGTAGCTGGGACTACAGGTGCCCACCACCATGCCCAGCTAATTCTTGTATTTTTAGTAGAGACAGGGTTTTGCCATGTTGCCCAGGCTGCTCTCAAACTCCTGACCTTGTGATCCGCCCGCCTCGGCCTCCCAAAGTGCTGGGATTACAGGCGTGAGCCGCCGTGCCCGGCCTCCACTGAGTTTTCCAAAGTGCTTCCTTCAAGCTGTTGTTTTGTTCTGGCTTTTCACTGTTTTCTGTGGTATTATTTGAAAGATGCCAAGATGGCTTCCTCTATGAGTGCCCATTTTTCCCTTTTAAATGCAGTCTTGGCTGGGCACAGACTCACACCTAGAATTGCAGCACTTTGGGAGGTGGAGGCAGGAGGACTGCTTGAGTCCAGGAGTTCAAGACCAGCTGGGCAACACAGCAAGGCCCCATCTCTACAAAAAATAAAAAAATTTGGTCGGGTGTGGTGGCTTGTGCCTGTGGTCCTAGCTACTCAGGAGGCTGAGATGGAGGATCCCTGGAGCCTGGGAGGTCAAGGTGGCAGTGAGCAATGATTGTTCCACTGCATATAGCCCGTGTGATACAGTGAGAGCCTGTCTGAAAAAAAAAAAAAAAAAAAAAAAAAAGGCTGGACACTAGGGTTCATGCCTGTAATCCTAGCACTTTGGGAGGCTGAGGCAGGTGGATCACGAGATCAGGAGATCAAGACCATCTTGACCAACATGGTGAAACCCCATCTACCAAAACTACAAAAATTAGCTGGGCATGGTGGTACGTGCCTGTAATTCCAGCTACTCGGGAGGCTGAGGCAGGAGAATTGCTTGGACCAGGGAGTCAGAGGTTGCAGTAAGCTGAGATCACACCACTACACTCCAGCCAGGCAACAGAGCAAGAATCCATCTCAAAAAAAAAAGTACAATCTATTTGCCCATCTCTGAAAACTGAGCTGGCCACGTAACTTGCCTTGGAAAATGGGCCAACAGCAAATATGGTGTATTCAGGGGTCTGAAAAGTGTTTGCACATCAGAAATTCTGACACCATAGTATGCACTGTATCTAGTCAGCTGGAGAGGCCAGGTGGAGGAGAACCAAGGCTTCCCAGACAGTAGCCTACCACCTGCAAGACATAAATGAAGCCATACCAGACGGTGCAGTCACAGCTGACCCTCCAAGAACCACCAAGCTGAGCCCAGCCAATGCACAGAATCACAAGCTAATGCTATTTGAAGTCACTAAGTTGTTGTTGGATTTTTTTTTTTTTTTTGAGACAGTGTCTGGCTTTGCTGCCCAGGCTGGAGTGCAGTGGCACCCCGTCAGTTCACTACCACCTCCGCCTACCAGGCTCAACTGATCCTTTCCCTCACCCTCCAGAGCAGTTGGACGGCAGGTGCATGACAGGTGCACGACACCACACCCAGCTAATTTTTTTTGCACTTTTAGTAGACACGGGGTTTTACCACGTTGGCCAGATTGGTCTTGAACTCTCGGCCTCAAGTGATCCACTCACCTCAGCCTCCTGAAGTGCTGGGTTTACAGGCATGAGCCACCATGTGCAGCCTGAAGTCACTAAATTTTGGGGTGGCTTTTTTTCTTTCTTTTGCAGCTGAGGACAACTTTAATAAAGTATGGACTGGCTCTTACTTCTTGGGGTTAAAGGTCAAAGAGGAAGGGCATCACACCTGGCTGGCTCATGTACTGTTGGACACTTTCCAGCTGAGTGGAAGCCAAGGCAAGGGCCTCTTCCGCAAAGTGTGGTAGCTTTATTTTTATTTATTTTTTTGAGAGGGAATCTCACTCTGTCACCCAGGCTGGAGTACAGTGGCACCATCTCGGCTCACACCAACTTCTGCCTCCTGGGTTCACGCAATTAATTCTCCTGCCTCAGCCTCCCGAATAGCTGGGATTACAGGCGCCAGCTGCAATGCCTAGCTAATTTTTGTATTTTTAGAAGAGACAGGGTTTCATCATGTTGGCCAGGCTGGTCTACGACTCCTGACCTCGGGGGATCCACCGGCCTTGGCCTCCCCAAGTGCTGGGATTACAGGCATGAGCCACTGCGCCCAACCAAGTGGGGTAGTCTTTTTTTTTTTTTTTTGAGACGGAGTTTCGCTCTTGTTACCCAGGCTGGAGTGCAATGGCGCGATCTCGGCTCACCGCAACCTCCGCCTCCTGGGTTCAGGCAATTCTCCTGCCTCAGCCTCCTGAGTAGCACACACCACCATGCCCAGCTGAATTTTTGTATTTGTAGTAGAGACGGGGTTTCACCATGTTGACCAGGATGGTCTCGATCTCTTGACCTCGTGATCCACCAGCCTTGGCCTCCCAAAATGCTGGGATTACAGGCTTGAGCCACCGCGCCCGGCCTTGTCTTTATATATATATATATATATATTTTTAATACAGACAGGGTTTCACCATGCTGGTCAGGCTGGTCTTGTACTCCAAACCTCAAGTGATCTGGCCGCCTTGGCCTCCAAAGTGCTGGGATTATAGGTGTGAGCCGCCACGCCAAGCCCACCTGGACTCGTGCCTCTGATCGTCCCTGGCTTCATGGAACGTTGTTCCTCCAGGTATCTAATCTAATTCTCATTGGCCTGGAGCCTTGTCCCCAGCTCAGTGCTCCCAGAGAGGGAGAGATAATCATTCCCATCCCCATGCAATATTCCAGCATAGACGGTACCTGTTTCATGACGCCTTCCCATGGCCAAAATCTTCTCTGGCTTCTGCCCTCCGAAGACCATGGACATGAACTGGAGGCAGTAGATGCCGATGTCCAGCAGGCCTCCCCCAGCCTGGGCCAAGTCTACAGCCCGGGGCACATGGGTGAGGTCCTTCCCAAATTCTGCCCGAGCCACTCGGAGGTCTCCTAGAGTTCCCTGGGCCAGAACAGACCTCAGAGCCTCGTAGGCAGGAAAAAAGCGGGTCCAGATGGCCTGCAGACCACAAGGAAAGGCATTAACCACCCAGTTCTAATCTCTTCTGGGGTCCCCATCATGGGTGGATACCCACCGCAACCCAGTCTCCAAACACAGCCCATCCGTCCCCAAGTGGTATCCCTCTTGCTCCTGACTCTCTTGACACTTGTTCTTTTTCATTTTTTTTTCCCCCCGAAGACGGGAGTTTCACTCTTGTTGCCCAGGCTGGAGTACAGTGGTGCGATCTTGGCTCACCGCAACCTCCACCTCCCGGATTCAAGCGAGTCTCCTGCCTCAGCCTCCCGAGTAGCGGGGACTACAGATGCCCACCACCACGCCCGGGTTATTTTGTATTTTTAGTAGAGATGGGGTTTCTTCATGTTGGTCAGGCTGGTCTCAAACTCCTGACCTCAGGTGATCTGTCCACCTTGGCCTTCCAAAGTGCTGGGATTACCTTTTTTTTTTTTTTTTTTTAAATAGAGATAGGGTCTCACTATTTTTCCCAGGCTGCCCTCAAACTCCTGGGCTCAAGCAGTCCTCCCACCTCAGCCTGGAATCTCCCAAACTGCTGAGATTCCAGGCACGAGCCAATGCGCCCGACTGACTTTTCTTTCTCATCTGGACCATCGCCCCTGTCTCCCCACGTGATGGGCTGAACTGTGTCTGTCTCCCTTCCGCTTCTGCCCCCTCAACCACAATTCATGTGTTCCCTAGCACCTCTGAAAGTGACTGCTGTGACCATAGGGTTTTTTGAGAGATAATTATGTTAAAACGAAGTCATTAGGGTGGGCCCTTATCCAGTATGACTGGTGTCCTCACAAGAAGAGATTAGATGCAGATATAGAGCACGCAGGCCAGTGGGTTTGAGAGTGATGTGTGCATTTCCTAGTAAAACTCCTTAAAGAAGGCATACAGATTACGAAGGTAGAAATAAAACTCTTTGTTCATAGATGACATGATCTATGTAGAAAATTCAAAACAACACAATTTAAAAATTCCTGGAACTAGGGGCCAGGCCCAGTGCCTCACGCCTGTAATCCCAGCACTTTGGGAAGCCAGGTGGGCAGATCACCTGACGTCAGGAGTTCGAAACCAGCCTGGACAACATGGCAAAACCTTGTCTCTACTAAAAATACAAAAGTTAGGTAAATGTGGTGGGAGGCACCTGTAATCCCAGCTACTCAGGAGGATGAGGCAGGAGAATCGTTGAACCCGGGCGGCGGAGGCTGCAGTGAGCTCAGATCGCGCCACTTGACTCCAGCCTGGTGACAGAGTGAGACTCTGTCTCAAAACCAACAACGACAACAAAAACCAAAAGACTTCTGCCTCTTGGAGCAGCCAGTCTAGAGAGACAGAGAACAGGCGACCAAGGGATGAACAAAGGAATACCAAGGACACAAATAAAGGGAGGCTCCCTGACCTGATGCAGGATGCTGAGGGAGAGGGGGAGTGTGGGGGAGAAGGGGTGGGGCCTCCCTGAGGAGGTGACACTCCTCCATGGACCAGGCAAAGAGCCCAGAGAAACAATGTCACGGGAGAGCGGGAGAGCAAACAAAGGTGCAAATGTCCTGAGGCTGCACTCCAGCAATTCCTTTTCTTCCTGCCTACCTTCCTTCCTGCCTTCCTTGCCTGCTTTCTTTCTCTCTCTCTCTCTCCCTCCCTCCCTCCCTTCCTCCCTCTTTTTCTTTCCACGGAGTTTCACCAGGCTGGAATACAATGGCACAATCTCAGCTCATGGGAACCTCCACCTCCTGGGTTCAAGCGATTCTCCTGCCTCACCCTTCCTAGTAGCAGGGATTACGGGCATGCGCCACCATGTCCAGTAATTTTTGTATTTTTAGTAGAGACGAGGTTTCTCCATGTTGGCCAGGCTGGTCTCGAACTCTCAACCTCAGGTGGTCCGCCTGCCTCAGCCTCCCAAAAGGCTGGGATTACAGGCGTGAGCCACTGCGCCCAGCTGCACTCCAGCAATTTGTAAAAATGCTGACACAAGAGGGTCAGGGTGCACAGGAGAAGGGCGGGGCTGGCGGATGTGGCCGAGGTCAGCCCAGGCTCCAAGCAGGCTCTGAGCAGCCAGGAGGAGCGTGAACAGGGGCCTAAGGGCACCAGGGAGCCGCAGGCAGGCTCTGGGCAGAGGAGGGACAGGACAGTCTGGGTGTTGTGGCAGCTGGATACTGGTGTCCCAAAAGATATCCATGTCCTGATCCCTGGAATCTGTGAATGTGTGACCTCATGGGGCTAAGGGGTCCTGGCGGATGGGATTACATTAAAGACCTTGAGATGGCCGCAGCCAGTGGCTCACGCCTGTAATCCCAGCACTTTGGGAGGCCGAGGCAGGAGTTCGAGACTATCCTGGTCAACATGGTGAGACTCTGTCTCTACTAAAAATACAAAAATTAGCCAGGTGTGGTGGCAACCGCCTGTAATCCCACCTACTTGGTAGGCTGAGGCAGGAGAATCGCTTGAACCCAGGAGGTGGAGGTTGCAGTGAGCAGAGATCATGCCACTGCACTGCACTGCAGGTTTGTAGGAGGTTCCCTGTTCCTTCCAACCTCTATCCCTGGAAACACACCCAAACTAAGCCCATTGCCATTCTATGCCACTTCCACTCTTGGCATCCTTTTCTTAAAGGCTGACAAGATTCAAGCAATGTAAGTAAGCCTGGCGGTGTTTGCTAGGGGCCAAAAGCAATGGCTCTCACAGTAACAGACGCTGCCAGGAGATTCAGATACATCCTGGCAAATGCACTGACCCCGCCCACCCCCTGGCAACCGTATTTAGTAACGGCAAGCACTGCTATGCTGGATGGGAAGGTCGCCTCTGTCCTCACCTCCATAAGAAAGAGGCCTCGGGATCGGGCCTCCTCAACCATCTCGCGAACTTCTGCCGCGTTCACACCCATAGGCTTCTCGCACAGAACTGCCTTGCCTGCCGCCAGGCACAGCATCACCACCGCCTTGTGCTGGGGGTGCTGGGTGCCAATGTAGGCCACCTCTAGTGTGGGAGCAGGTCAAGAGGTCAGTAGCCCCACCCACCCAGACCGCCGAGCTCTGCCCGCAGCTTTGAGGCCCTACCCCAGAACCCAGGGGACCGTTTCTCTTAGGGAGCTGTCCTTTGGAAGGAGCTGTCACCTGTCGCCATTCTGTCTCTCTCTCTCTACTTATTTTTATTTTTATTTTTTAGAGACAGGGTTTCACCATATTGGTCAGGCTGGTCTCAAACTCCCAACCTCAGGTGATCCGACCACCTCGGCCTCCCAAAGTTCTGGGGTTACAGGCCTGAGCCACCGCGCCAGGCTTAGCCCGTTTTATAGTTCTGCCTCCCAGCCAAAGATCTTTATAGAACCCAAAGGGATTGGCCCATCCTGAGGAGCCTTGCATCTCCCACGGGGCATCTCCAGGGGCGGCAGCCAGCACCCCCATTGCCCTCGCCACTCACCCACGTTCGGGTCCTTGGCCAACTCCTCGTAGGAGCCGTAGGCCTTGGGGATGTTGTGTTTCTGCGCAAACTCCTTCGCACGGCTCAAGTCGCGGGCCGCTACCGCCACCACCTGGAGCGGCGCAAGAGTAATATTTGAGTGGCTGGGGCAGGTGTGGAAACTGGATGGAAGGGAGGCGGAGGAGGAGGCTCAGGCCGGGGGAAGGGGAGACTTGGTCCTGGGGGCGGAGATGACGGGGACTGGATATTTAGACCCTAGAGATCTGCAGGAAAGCCGTTATGAAATCCTCCAACATTTAAATTCTCTTCACACTACCTCACATCAAGACCTTTCCAAACCTCAAGACTCTCAGATTTGCAGAACAGAGGTGGAGAAAGAGGTAGCAAGGAAACAAACGTTTCATGCCATGACAACCCATTCACGAGTCCTGAACCCTAAAATCCCTTCTCCATTAGAATCCGGAGGGCGGGCGGACCTTGTGCTCGGAGCGAGGCAGCGTCTGCAGCACGGCCGTGAAGTCGCTGGAGATGAGGCCAGCAGCCACGATGCCCCAGCATACCGCCATCGTCGCGATGCGGAGTCCCTAAAACCGAGCGCCCCAGCGCGCGAATTAAATACCTAAAGCCCCGCCCACCCGGGGGCGGGTCCCCCAGTCTCCGCCTCCATTACGCCTACGCCACTCCTCGTTGGCTCCAGTCAACAGTGAGGTCATTTAGTTCTAGCTTCCCCATTGGGCGAATGCACCGTTTAGCTCCGCCTTACAGAGGGAACGGCACTTAGACGTCGCTTCTGCATGTCTGACTTTAAGCTTGCGGGATCCGCGGCGGGAAGGGCAGCGGGGGAGGCGAGGCTTGCTTTCTGGCCAACACCAATCCCTGAGGAGTTAGATTTAATGTCTTGCCCTCTGGACTTTGTGGCAAAACTCTACCCTGACTTTTTTGCTCTCCCATCCTTAGGAGTTGTTCAGAGGGAGAGAGAGGATTGTAACAGCAAAGTTAATAATTATGACTGATGTTCATAGAGCACCTGTAGGCCAGGTCCTCAGTTCCGCGCTTGACCTTCCTCATTCCTGATTTCTTCCCGCAGACCTGGGAAGTAGGTTCTTTTGTCCCCAGTTCACAAAGGGGAAAACAGACTCCAAGATATCTGGTCATTTTTTGGAGGCCTCACAGTCAGGAGGTGAAGACCTGTAAATTGGCTATAATTTTAAAAACCAGGCTGTCTTGCTTGTGTTTTTTTTTTTTTTTTTTTTTGAGACGGGGTTTCGCTCTTGTTACCCAGGCTGGAGTGCAATGGCGCGATCTCGGCTCACCGCAACCTCCGCCTCCTGGGTTCAGGCAATTCTCCTGCCTCAGCCTCCTGAGTAGCTGGGATTACAGGCACGCGCCACCATGCCCAGCTAATATTTTGTATTTTTAGTAGAGACGGGGTTTTCACCATGTTGACCAGGATGGTCTCGATCTCTTGACCTCGTGATCCACCCGCCTCGGCCTCCCAAAGTGCTGGGATTACAGGCGTGAGCCACCGCGCCCGGCTTGTCTTGCTTGTTAAGAGCCCTGAGGTCAGGCGCAGTGGCTCACCCCTGTAATCCCAGCACTTTGGGAGGCTGAGGTGGGCGGATGACAAGGTCAGGAGTTCGAGACCAGCCTGGACAACGTAGAGAAACCACATCTCTACTAAAAATACAAAAATAGTAGCAGGCACCTGTAGTCCTGGCTACTCTGGAGGCTGAGGTAGGAGAATTACTTGAACCTGGGAGGCGGAGGTTGCAGTGAGCCGAGATCAGGACACTGCACTCCAGCCTGGTGACAGGGTGAGACTATGTATCAAAAAAAAAAAATTTAGCCAGACATGGTGGCGCATTCCTGTAATCCCAGCTATTTGGAAGGCTGAGGCAGGAGAATCACTTGAACCCGGGAGATGGAGGTTGCGGTGGGCCAAGATCAAGACACTGTACTCCAGCCTGAGCAACAAGAGTGAAACTCCATCTTAAAAAAAAAAAAAAATTGATGTTCCCAGGTATTTGTCGTAGAGAGACAAAATAACACGTTTGCACACAAACCAGTACACAATTGTTCATAACAGCTCTACATGTCAAAGCTTAAGGTCAAATTTCCTTTAAGCTGCCAGTGAATTCAACAAAACAAAATACTACTCAGCAATAGAAAGAAATGACATTTTTTTTTGACATGGAATCTTGCTCTGTAGCCCAGGCTGGAGTGCAGTGGTGCAATCTTGGCTCACTGCAACCTCTGCCTCCTGGGTCCCAGTTCAAGCAATTCTCCTACCTCAGCCTCCCAAGTAGCTGGGATTACAGGCACCAGCCACCATGCCCAGCTGATTTTTGTGTTTTTTAGTAGAGATGAGGTTTCACCATTTTGGCCAGTCTGGTCTTGAACTCCTGACCTCATGATCCGCCCGCCTTGGCCTCCCAAGGGATTACACATGTGAGCCACCTTACCAGGCAAGAAATGAACTATTGATACCAATAACAACTTGGGTGGTTCTATCCAGAGCATTGGGCTGAGTGGAAAAAAAGATATTAGCCAGGTGTTGTGGTGCATATCTGTGGGCTCAGCTGCTTGGGAGGCTGAGATGGGAGGATTGCTTGAACCGAGGTGATAGAGGCTGCAGTGATCAGTGACAGAGCAGGACTCAGTCCCCCCCAGAAAAAAAAAAAAGGAGTGTGTTTGCATACTGAACGATGCCATTTATATAACATTCTCAAAGTCACAAAATTATATATAGTGATAGAAAACAGACCAGCTGTGAGCAGTGGTGATTAGAATTCAAGGGAGAATTTTATTATTATTATTATTATTTTGATAAGGAATCTTACTCTGTAACCCCATCTGGAGTGCAGTGGTGTGATCTTGGCTCACTGCAACCTCTGCCTCCCAGGTTCAAGCAATTCTGCCTCAGCCTCCCAAGTAGCTGGGATTACAGGCACCCGCCACCACATCCAGCTAAATTACATATTTTAGTAGAGACAAGGGTTCATCATGCTGCCCAGGCTGGTCTTGAACTCCTGACTTCTGGTGATCTGCCTGCCTCGGCCTTCCAAAGTGCTGGGATTACAGGCATGAGCCACCACACCTGGCCTGGAGGATTGAATCAGTAAGGGGTACCCCCAAGGGAGTTTCTTTTTTTTTTTTTTTTTTTTGAGACGGAGTTTCACTCATGTTACCCAGGCTGGAGTGCAATGGCGCGATCTCGGCTCACCGCAACCTCCGCCTCCTGGGTTCAGGCAATTCTCCTGCCTCAGCCTCCTGAGTAGCTGGGATTACAGGCACGTGCCACCATGCCCAGCTAATTTTTTGTATTTTTAGTAGAGACGGGGTTTCACCATGTTGACCAGGATGGTCTCGATCTCTTGACCTCGTGATCCACCCACCTCGGCCTCCCAAAGTGCTGGGATTACAGGCTTGAGCCACCGCGCCCGGCCCCCAAGGGAGTTTCTTTGTGGCAATGGGATAGTTCTGTTTTCTGATGGTGGCGATAAATACTCGAATCTTCACATTTGATAAAATTCATACAAATAGACACCCAAGGCCAAGCATGGCAGTTTACACCTGTAATCCCAGCAATTTGGGAGGCCGAGGCGGGCGGATCACAAGGTCAAGAGATCGAGACCATCCTGGCCAACATGGTGAAACCCCATCTCTACTAAAAGTACAAAAATTAGCTGGGCATGGTGGCGGAAACCTATAGTCCCAGCTACTCGGGAGGCTGAGGCAGGAGAATCGCTTGAACCCAGGAGGTGGAGGTTGCAGTAGGCTGAGACTGCACCACTGCACTCCAGCCTGGTGACAGGGTGAGACTGTGTCTCAAAAAAAAAAAAAAAGAAAAGAAAGAAATAGACACCCAAAATTTTCAAAAGTGCATTTGAACCCAAGTAAGTCCTGGTGAAACCTCAGTAAGGCCTGTACCCGATTAAAAAGTATTGTAGCCGTAACAATTCCTGCTTGTGACCATGTGCTACAGTCAGATAAGATACCATCATTGGAGGGAAGGCAGGGAGGGGGCACGTGGGAACATTCTGTACTATTTTTGCAACTTCTTGTAAGTCTTCAATTATTTCAGAACAAATAGTTACCGTTAAACATTGACAGACTGCCTGAATAGCCTAAACCATCCTGAGCACAAAGAACAAGGCTGGAGGCATCACAGGCCAGGCGTGGTTGCTTATGTCTGTAAATCCCAGCAGTTTAGGAGGCTGAGGCAGGAGGATCATTTGAGGCCAGGAGTTCAAGATCAGCCTGGGCAATATAGTGAGACCTTGTCTCTATTTAAAGAAAAAAAAAACCTGAAGGCATCACACTACCTGACTTCAAAATTCACTATAAAATTATAGTAACCGGCTGGGCACAGTGACTCAGGCCTATAACCCTGGCACTTTTCTTTTCTTCTTTTTTTTTTTTTTTTTTTGGTTAGATAGATTCTCACTCTGCAGCCCAGGCTGGAGTGCAGTGGCACAATCTTGGCTCAAAGCAACCTCCACCTCCCGGTTCATGCAATTCTCCTGCCTCAGCCTCCTGAGTAGCTGGGATTACAGGTGTGCACCACCACGCCCAGCTAATTTTTGTATTTTTAGTAGACACGGGGTTTCATCATGTTGGTCAGGCTGGTCTCAAGCTCCTGACCTTGTGACTGCCTGCCTCAGGCATCCAAAGTGCTAGGATTACAGGTGTGAGCCACCTCACCCGGCCAGAAGAAACGTTTTCTGGGCTGCAGTGAGCCATGATCATGCCACTGCACTCCAGCCTGGCCAAGGTGGGTGGATCACCTGAGGTCAGGAGTTCATGACCAGACTGGCCATCATAGTGAAACCTCATCTTTTTTTAAAAATAAAAAAGGAAGAAAGGAAGGCAGGCAGGCAGGCAGGCAGGTATATATATATATTTTTGCAGTATTTATTTATTTATTTGAGATCAAGTCTCTCACTCTGTCGCTCCAGGCTGGGCAACAGAGCCCGACTCCGTCTCAAAAAAAAAAAAATTTTTTTTTTTTTTTGCAGAGATGGGAGTCTCATCATGTTGTCCAGGCTGCTCTCCAACTGTTGGGCTGAAGTGATCCTCCCATGTTGGCCTCCCAAAGCATTAGGCATGAGCCACCGAGCCTGGCCCGATTATCCATTAAGCATAGTCTGGCCGGACGCATTTCTACTGGAGCTGGTAAGAGGCCAATGGCAAACATTATTCAGGATTTCCCAGAATTTTGAGCCAAGGGGAGGGGTTGGTCTGGCAACTTAATGGATAGGGTGTTTCCCTCCGGAGAGCAAATATTCCTCGGGCAGCTGCAACGGTCTCCCTTGATCCTCTGGAGTTCGGGCCAAAACAATCCACTTACCCCTACACTAGAACACAGTCCTTTTTCTTTTTTTTTTTGAGACGGGGTCTCGCTCTGTCACCCAGGCTGGAGTACTGTGACCCAATTTTGGCTCACTGCAACCTCTGCATCTTTGGTTCAAGCGATTCTCCTGCCTCAGCCTCCCAAGTAGCTGGGATTACAGGTGTGCACCACCACGTCCAGCTAATTTTGTATTTTTAGTAGAAATGGGGTTTCACAGGCGGTGCACGGTGGCTTATGCCTGTAATCCCAGCACTTTGGGAGGCTGAGGCAGGCAGATCACCTTAGGGCAAGAGTTCGACACCAGCCTGACCAACAAGAAACCCCATCTTTGCTAGACAAATAGAAAATTAGCCCGTAATCCCAACTACTAGGGAGACTGAGGCAGGGAGGCTGAGGTAGGAGAATCGCTTGAACCTGGGAGGCGGAAGTTGTGGTGAGCCAAGATCACGCCAGCCACTGCACTCCAGCCTGGGCAACGAGAGCAAAACTCCATGTAAAAAAAAAAAAAAAAAAAGGCCGGGCGCGGTGGCTTAAGCCTGTAATCCCAGCACTTTGGGAGGCCGAGGCGGGTGGATCATGAGGTCAAGAGATCGAGACCATCCTGGTCAACATGGTGAAACCCCATCTCTACTAAAACTACAAAAAATTAGCTGGGCATGGTGGCACGTGCCTGTAATCCCAGCTACTCAGGAGGCTGAGGCAGGAGAATTGCCTGAACCCAGGAGGCGGAGGTTGCGGTGAGCCGAGATCACGCCATTGCACTCCAGCCTGGGTAACAAGAGCGAAACTCCGTCCCAAAAAAAAAAAAAAGAAAGAAATGGGGTTTTACCATGTTGGCCAGGCTGGTCTTGAACTCCTGACCTCAAGCGATCCACCTGCTGTGGCCTCCCAAATTGCTGGGTTACAGGTGTGAGTCATTGTGCCACAAGGGCAACAAGAGCGAGACTCTGTCTCAAAAAAAAAAAAAAAAAGAGACGAGGTCTCACTGTGTTGCTCAGGCTGGTCTCAAACTCTTGGGCTCAGTTTTCCCGCCTCGACCTCCCAAAATGCTGGCATTACAGGCATGAGCCACTGTGCCCAGCCTGACTAACCCCGAATCTGGGAATGCCTCCCAAATATCTAGTGGATGTGTTACTCTTTATGTAGAAGCACATATTTACCAGCCTCTCCTCCAGAACGACCCTTGTTGCTGTTATATCCATCACAAGATGTATCGCCCACAGCCACCTACAGCCAGTGGGAGGTGAGGGAACACGAGGGAGGGCTGAAAGGAGAGGGGGCTTTGGGGACAGATTTTTCTCCCACTTAAAATACTTAGAACGGGATACGTCCTCTTCCTTCGCTGGTTGTTGGTGATGTCTGGAGCAGCTGCAGCTATGCTTGGACCGTGAGTCCAGCCGCCAAACCTATCATTGGCACAGCTACGGGTTGTCAGAACCTGGCTCCCTGAAGTCAGCCTGCCATGAGACTGCTTGGTTTTTGTCATAAGTCACTTTTATTTACTCTTTAATCTTTTTCTGGGAAACAGGGTCTCACTCTGTCACCCAGCTTGGAGTGCAGCAGGGTGATTGATCATGGCTCACTGCAGCCTCAAACTCCCGGGCTCAAGGGATTCCTCCCACCTCAGCCTCCCAAGTAGCTGAGACTACAGGCACACACTACCCTGACCAGCTAATTTTTTTTCTTTTTTTAGAGGCGGGGTCTCGCTATGTTGCCCAGGCTGGTCTCAAACTCCTAGGCTCAAGTGATCCTCTTGCCTCTGCCTTCTAAAGTGCTGGGATTATAGGTGGAGCCACCATACCTAGCAAATTCTCCTTTTTCTTTGATACAGAGTCTTGCTCTGTCACCCAAGCTGGAGTGCAGTGGCACAATCTTGGCTCACTGCAACCTCCACCTCCCAGGCAATTTTTCTGTCTCAGCCTCCAGAGTAGTTGGATTACAAATGCCCACCACCATGCCCAGCTAATCTTTTTTAGTAGATAGGGTTTCGCCATGTTGACCAGGCTAGTCTTGAACTCCTGGCCTCAAGTGATCTACCCATCTCGGCCTTTCAAAGTGTTGCGATTATAGGCGTGAGCCACAGGAACCCAGACAAATTCACTTTTAAAAATTGCTTAATCTGACTGGGCTCAGAGGCTTACATCTGTAATCCCAGTACTTTGGGAGGCCGAGGTGGGCAAATCAAGAGGTCAGGAGCTGGAGACCAGCTTTGCTAATATGGTGAAACCCCACCTGTACTAAACAAAAATACAAAAATTGCCAGGCGTAATGGTTTGTGCCTGTAATCCCAGCACTTTAGGAGGCCAAGGCAGGCGGATCACGAAGTCAGGAGTTCGAGACCAGACTGGCCAGCATGGCGAAACCCTGTCTCTACTAGAAATACAAAAAATGGCCGGGCACGGTGGCTCAAGCCTGTAATCCCAGCACTTTGGGAGGCCGAGGCGGGTGGATCACGAGGTCAAGAGATCGAGACCATCCTGGTCAACATGGTGAAACCCCGTCTCTACTAAAAATACAAAAAATTAGCTGGGCTTGGTGGTGCGTGCCTGTAATCCCAGCTACTCAGGAGGCTGAGGCAGGAGAATTGCCTGAACCCAGGAGGCGGAGGTTGCGGTGAGCCGAGATCGTGCCATTGCACTCCAGCCTGAGTAACAAGAGTGAAACTCCGTCTCAAAAAAAAAAAAAACAAGAAATACAAAAAATGAGCTGGGCATGGTGGAGTGTGCTTGTAATTTCAACTACTCAGGAGGCTGAGTCAGGAGAATCATTTGAACCCAGGAGGCAGAGGCTGCAGTGAGCCGAGATTGCGCCACTGCACTCCAACCTGGGCAATAGAGCAAGACTCTGTCTCAAAAACAAAACAAACACACCAAAAATTAGCTAGGCATGGTAGCAAACATCTGTAGTCCCAGCTATGTGGGAGGCTGAGGCAGGAGAATCACTTGAGCTGGAAAGGTGGAGGTTGCAGTGAGCCAAGATCGCACCATTGCACTCCAGCCTGGTGACTGATCAAGACTCCGGCTCAAAATAAAAAAAAAGAAAGCTTAATCCCAGGTTTGGGTTTTCTGTCCTTGTGGCTGCTGAAGGGGCCCTAGGTGAAGGCTGCAGCCACATCGGGGCAGACGGAAAGATGCCAGGACTAGGCCTCACAGAAGTGATGCTGAATCAGTTCTTCAAAGGTGGGGACTCTGGCAGGTGACGTGGTAACAGGGTTTCGGAGGGACCGGTACAGATACACAGGCACAGGGCCATGCATTTGTTCCAGAAGGTATATTTAGGTGGTACTGGAGCATGGAGCAGGAAGCAGAGCAGTGTGACATGGGGCCAGAAAGGTGGGCGGGAACGGCCTCCAGGGTCTGCAGATGAGGCTGAGGGGCTGGGACCAGGTCCTGGAGTGGGGTCTGGGACCCTTCTGGGGCTGTGGGGAAGGGGTTGGAGTCCAGGAGGAGGCTGGCAATGAACTGGCTGGAAGCCAGGGGCTCAGGGAGGCCTGGGCTCCTGGTATCACGGTTCGCCGGCTACACTGAGGATCCCCTACCTCTGGCACCCAGCTGTAGAGGGGATGCTGTCTTAGAGGTATCACTGGTCCCACAAAAGGTAGGGGAAGGTCTCGAGGGACCACCCCATGCCCCTGTTAATCAATCAGAAGCTTGGCCCGGAGCAGCAGGCAGGACTCCAGTAGACTCCAGTAGCTGTGTGCATACAGGGTGCCAGGGCCACCTAGGAACGCAGGCTCAGAGCAGACCCTCTTGGGACAGATGAGAAGGGGAGGGTGCTTCCCTAAGTTAAGCTGATCACAGAGCGCCTACTGGACACGAGAGAAGGCAGGCCCCTCAGAGGACAGAAGGGAAGGACCACAGACTCAGAGGCTGTGAAAGTGGAGACAGGTGGACCCGGGGCAGCAGCGATGCGTGAAATGCCAGCCCGCGCCGCCCCCCCCCAGCAGGCCCACACGGTGCCAGCCCCCACGGAAGCTGACTGTGCCACTTCATCCAGCACCATCAGCCGCCTTGGAGCATCAGGAGTCCAGAGGGCTGGGGTCTGGAGGCTCACAGATGCTGGGAATCTGGCTGGGGCACCTCAGCCTCAGGGGGCTGCTCAGGAACTTTCTTTTCCGAAGTGTCCACCTCCTTCTGGTCACCAGCTGGAGCTGGGACGGGTGCATCGTCTGGAAATGGAGGGAGGGAATGGTGGCACAGGACATCCCAACTCCGCCTCCCCCAGGCTCCTGGAGGCCCAGCCCCTCCTCCCTCACATCCATGGGTCCCAGCCCCCAGCCCCTCCTCCCTCAGACCCAGGAGTCCAGGTCCCAGCCCCTCTTCCCTCAGATCTGGGAGTCCAGGCCCCAGCCCCTCCAACCTCAGACCCCAGAATTATAGCCCTGTAGCCCCTCCTCCCCGGGCCAGGGCCGCACCTGTGTCTGGGTGGAACTTGAGCCTCCCCTTGGGGTCTGCAGCCGGGGCCTGGTGGCCTTGCTGCTGCTGCTGCTGCTGCTGTTTCCGCTGCTCCATGTGCAGTACGGCCTGCGGGAGGTGGGGGTCGCACAGACAAGAGGGTGTGATGTTGGCATTGCAAGTGCTCGGGCTTCAGCCCCCAAACTGAGACTTCACAGCCACCTGCTAAGTGGTCACTGGCCAATCCCTTCTCCATGGGCCTGTTTTTCTTTCATTGACAGTCGGGCTTAGTGATAGTCAAGGATCTAGTTCTCCCTCCTATCATGGCATGGGCCCTGCGGTGGGACAGGGAAGCCCTCGCCCAGCCCTGGCTCAGTCTGCCCTTCCTCCGCTCCTGGGCCTTTCCCTCGTCACTTACAGCCTTACTGCCCTTATCTAACATGGCAGCCACAGAGCTGTCAGAGAAGGAAAGCATCTGCCCTTACTCAGTATGGGGGCAAACACTCGAGACTCCCCCAGTGATTAACATGGTGGCCACAAGCCTTCCCAGCTTCTAGACACCCGTGGGGACATGGACAAGGGTAGCCAGAGGCTCAGCAGATGGAAATGGAAGCAGTTTCCCCTGCTGTCACCTGCTGCAGCTCTCTCTTCTGAGCTTCCAGGCGGCCCTGGGACCGCCCTAGAGCCTCTGTCTCCTGGCTGAGGCGCTGGGCCTTGGCGTTCAGCTCTGCCTCCCGAGCAGCCAGCTCCTCCTCGAAACGCCGCAGCTCCTCCTCGGTGTAGGCAGGGTGCATCTCCACCGTCTGCAGGGTGGGCACAGGGACCATCAGGGCACAGGTCCAACCTCGGCCACTCACACTGGAGAGGACTATACCAATGTGGGTGGTGTAGAGGAGGCTGGGAGGCTAGGGCCGAGTGCGTGGGCAGAGAGGCCCAAGTGGGAGGTGGGAGTGGAATACAGACGAAGAGGCAAGGCCAGGTACTGTGGCTCACCCCTATAATCCCAGGACTTTGGGAGGCCAAGGTGGGAAGGATCGCTTGAGGCCAGGAGTTCAAGGCCAGCCTGGGCAACAGAGCGAGACCCTGTCTCTATAGAAAATTAGCTGGGCATCTTGAAAAAATATATATAAATAAATAAATAAAAGAGAGACCTAGATTAGCTGGGGCTGAGCCCAGGAATTCAAGGCTGCAGTGAACTATGATTACTCTACTGCACTGTAGCCTGGGTGACAGAGGAGACCCTGTCTCAAAAAATATAAATAAATCAAGAAGTAAATAAATAAAAAGAATGACTCAGATAAGCTGGGCATGCTGGCATGTGCCTATAGTCCCAGCTAATAGGGAGGCTCAGGCACGAGAGTCACTTGAGGATAGGACTTTGAGGCTGTCATGGGCCATGATTACACCCCTGCACTCCAGCCTGGGTAGTCCCAGCACTTTGAGAGGCTGAGGCAGGTGGACAGCTTGAGTCCAGAAGTTTGAGAGCAGCCTGGCCAACATGGCAAAACCCTGTCTCTACCAAAAAATAAAAAAATTAGCTGGGCGTGGTGACACACACCTGTAATCCCAGCACTTTGGGAGGCTGAGGCAGAAGGATCAGCTGAGGTCAGGAGTTCGAGACCAGCCTGGCCAACATGGCGAAACCCCATCTCTAAAAAAAATACAAAAATTAGCTGGATGTGGTGGCACATGCCTGTAATCTCAGCTACTCAGGAAGCTGAGGTGGGAGGATCGCTTGAATCCAAGAGGTGGAGGTTGGAGTAAGCTAAGATTGTACCACTGAGCTCCAGCCTACAAGACAGAGCAAGACCCCGTCTCAAAAAAAAAGAAAGAAGGAAGGAAGGAAGGAAGGAAGGAAGGAGGGAGGGAGGGAGGGAGGGAGGGAGGGAGGGAAGGAAGGAAGGAAGAAAAAAAAAGAGAAAAGAAAAGAAACAACAAAGACCCAGAGAGGGGGACACAGTGACCCAGGAGACTGGCCGGAGATCCAGAGGGAAAGAGAAGGGGCCTGAGACTCTGAAAGAAAGGTCGTGGCTAGAGGTTCAGGACCCCGAGTATCCCCAGGTCCTCACCTCCCAGCCCTCCCCGGTGTCCCCAAACTCCTTCCTCTGAGTGGATGCAAGGAACTCCTCCAGGGTCACGAGGCGGTCCTGGTTGGTGTCCACCTGGGGAGCCAGATAAGGGTGAGTGACAGAGCTGCGGCCCAGTCTTCTCCCCCACCTGGCACCCCCTCTCACATTCTTCATCACGTGCTCCCGCATGCGCAGTCGCTCCTCCTCCATCTCCCGCATGTCGTCCTCCTCATTCTTTGGGTCGTACACCTTCTCCAGCTGCAGGGGCAAGTGAGAGGCAGCCGGCATTGAGTGGTCCCAGGCGAGTTCATTCCCAGGCTACCCCTTCCTCCTCAGACTCACAACCCGACAACTTCAACTCCCAGCAGTCCTTTGGGCACGCCAACATTTCTGGAAGCCATTTTTGCCCCAGGGGCTGATGGGAGTTGTAGTTTTCACTGAGCTCCCATCCAGGGGGATTTAAAGGGATGGCTAAGAAGCAGCAAGTGGCTCGTCTGGGTGGGCATCCGTCCAGGTGCCCGAGGCTTCTAAGATGCTCACCTCCTTGGTGAAGAGGGCCTCCAATTCCTGCTCATCCAGGACACCATCACTGTTGATATCTGAAGGGAAGAAGATAGCAAGGTATTGGGGGACCGAGGACGAGGCGCATCAGGTCCCAGGTGAAGAAATTTTCGGCCGAGGTGGAGTCTGTTATCAGAGGACAGGTAACTACGGGTCTCCCACAGTGGAACGGTAGCCCTCAGGCTTTCCCACCCCACTAGGTCCGTTGCTAGGGCCACTGCCTAGCAAGCAGGGTGCTGAGAATGGAACAGATGAGGGGTGGGATTTGCAGAAACATGCTTGGGTCACTGTCATGCAGGATTCTCTGGCCCTGGCATCCAATGTTCTGGGCACAGAGTCAGCTCCAAGGTTATCAGGGACCTCTGGCTCCCAGAAAACCAGGCCAGTGCCAACTCCAAGCGCCAGGGGAGCCTCTGCTGCCAATACACCACTCACAGCTGCAGGGCTCCAGGCTGAGTCGGCCACACTCACTGTCCTCACCACTGGCCCTCCTCCTTCTTCGGCTCCCTCAGATGAACACAACCTGCTCCTGGGGAGGAGGCTGGGAACCCTGATCTTGCAAATCCAGTGGATGATTTTCCACCTACACCTGACTTGACTTTCTGCCCTTGGCTTACAGAACATGATTCTGTCCTCTCTGGCTGCCCCTTTGTCTCCTTGTCCGGCTCCATCCTCTTCCTGACTTCGACATGCTAGTGTGGCATAGGGCTCAGGCCTGGGGAACCGTCCTCTGTCTAAACTCTGGATCTGCGCTGTCCAACACGGTAGCCACTAGCTACATGGACTGTTTACATTCAAATTAAGAATAAAGAATATGGCCTAATGCGGTGGCTCATGCCTATAATCCCACCACTTTGGGAGGCTGAGCCGGATGGATCACCTGAGGTTGGGAGTTCAAGACCCGCCTGACCAACATGGAGAAACTCCGTGTCTTCTAAAAATACAAAAAATTAGCCATGTGTGGTGCCACAGGCCTGTAATCCCAGCTACTGGGAAGGCTGTGGCAGGAGAACTGCTGGAACCCGGGAGGTGGAGGTTGCAGTGAGCCAAGACCACAACATTGCACTCTAGCCTGGGCAACAAGAGCTAAACTCCATGTCGAAGAAAAAAAAAAAGCATAAAGAAAATGTAGGGGCTGGGCTTAGTGGCTCACGCCTGTAATCCCAGTCTTGCTCTGTCGCCCAGGCTGAAGTGCAGCAATGTGATCCTGGCTCACTGCAACCTCTGCCTCCGGGGTTCAGCCGATTCTCCTGCCTCAGCCTCCCAAGTAGCTGGGAGTATAGGTGGGCGCCACCACACTTGGCTAATTTTTGTATTTTTATTTACTTTATTTTGTATCTTTAATAGAGATGGGGTTTCGCCATGTTGGCCAGGCTGGTCTCCAATCCCTGGCCTCAGGTGACCCACCCGCCTCGACCTCCCAAAGTGCTGAGATTATAGGCGTGAGCCACCGCATCCGGTCTAGAACCTTCACTAATTCTAAGATGTACCTTTTTCTATTTTATCACCCCTGAAATAGGGATGCATCTTTATTTTTATTTATTTATTTATTTATTTTTGAGACGGAGTTTTGCTCTTGTTGCCCAGGCTGGAGTACAATGGCACGATCTCGGCTCACTGAAATCTCCGCCTCCCAGGTTCAAGCGATTCTCCTGCCTCAACTTCCCGAGTAGCTGGGATGACAGGTGACTGCCACCACACCCAGCTAATTTTTCTACTTTTAGTAGAGACGGAGCTTCACCATGTTGGCCAGGCTGGTCTTGAACTCCTGACCTCAGGTGATCCACCTGCCTTCCAAAGTGCTGGGATTCTAGGTGTGAGCCATCCCACCCAGCGTCTCTCTCTCTCTCTTTTTTTAATAGAGACTGGGTTTCACTTTGTTGTCCAGGCTGGTCTTGAACTCCTGGGCTCAAGCAATGTTCCACCTTGGCCTCCCAAAGTGCTGAGATGACAGGTGTGAGCCACTGCACCCAGCCCCGGATGCATCTTATTTTCTTTTTTTTTTTTTTTTTTTTTGGAGACGGAGTTTCGCTCGTTACCCAGGCTGGAGCGCAATGGCGCAATCTCGGCTCACCACAACCTCCGCCTCCTGGGTTCAGGCAATTCTCCTGCCTCAGTCTCCTGAGCAGCTGGGATTACAGGCACGCGCCACCATGCCCAGCTAATTTTTTGTAGCTTTAGTAGAGACAGGGTTTCACCGTGTTGACCAGGATGGTCTCGATCTCTTGACCTCGTGATCCACCCGCCTCGGCCTCCCAAAGTGCTGGGATTACAGGCTTGAGCCACCGTGCCCGGCTTGCATCTTATTTTCAATGGTACATTAGTTCAATTGGCAGCTTCTGTAAAGTGCTAGCACCTCTCATGCTCTACAGTCTCTTGGAGTTAGTACAGTATGGTATGATCTGTGTGCCTGATCACTTGCCCTGAGGGGAGGTACTTTCTTTTATTGACAGTTGTATCCACAAGGTCTTCAGAAAGCTTGGTCCTTAGAGAGAGCTTAGTGAAGATTTACTGAATGAATGAGTTAGGCCTTGCTAAGCTCTTCTGACAGGCTGCAGATTCTGGGACAGGGTGCTGGGCATACCTGAGGGGTCTTGGCAGACCCAGATCACGTTTCCAGACAGGAAGAGACAGACTGAGGGATGTGTGCCTTTGATCCACCATAGAGAAAGGGCTTTCTGCTGGGCATGGTGGCTCACGCCTGTGATCCCAGCACTTTGGGAGGCCAAGTCGGACAGATCACATGAGGTTGGGAGTTTTAGATGAGCCTGGCCAATATGGTGAAAACCCACCTCTACTAAAAATACAAAAATTGGCCGGGCGCGGTGGCTCAAGCCTGTAATCCCAGTACTTAGGGAGGCCGAGGCGGGTGGATCACGAGGTCAAGAGATCGAAACCATCCTGGTCAACATGGTGAAACCCCGTCTCTACTAAAAATACAAAAAATTAGCTGGGCATGGTGGCGCGTGCCTGTAATCCCAGCTACTCAGGAGGCTGAGGCAGGAGAATTGCCTGAACCCAGGAGGCGGAGGTTGCGGTGAGCCGAGATCGCGCCATTGCACTCCAGCCTGGGTAACAAAAGAGAAACCTCCGAATAAAAAAAAAAAGAAAAAAAAAAAAAAAATACAAAAATTAGCCAGGCATGGTGGTGCATGCCTGTAATCCCAGTTACTCGGGAGGCTGAGGCAGGAGAATTATTTGATCCAGGGAGGTGGAGGGTAGGGGTTGCAGTGAGCCAAGATCACACCACTACACTCCAGCCTGGGCAACAGAGCAAGACTATCAAAAAATAAAAAGAAGGCTGGGTGCAGTGGCTCACACCTGTAATCCCAGCACTTTGGGAGGCTAAGGCAGGCGGATCATTTGAGGGCAAGAGATCAAGACCAGCCTGGCCAACATGGTGAAACCCTGTCTGTACTAAAAATACAAAAAAATTAGCTGGGCGTGGTAGTGCGTGCCTGTAGTCCCAGCCACTCAGGAGGCTGAGGTAGGAGATCTGCCTGAACTGAGAGGCGGAGGTTGCAGTTAGCCAAGATTGCACCACTGCACTCCAGGCTGGGTGACAGAGCAAAACTGTGTCTCAAAAAAAAAAAAAAAAAAAGAAAAAAAGAAAAAGAAGAAAAAGAGAAAAGGCTTTCCAGGCTTCTGGAGGCCCGATTCTTAGGGAACAGCCCACTCCTGTCAACAGGGCTCCCAGAGGGGACCAGGGCTGCTGTGGGAGGGAATTCAGGCCTAGCCAAGCCTGGTTTGCTCAGACAGTGGACACCAGGTGGTCCGTAGAACCCTGAAATCTGGTGTTTGCAAGAAAAGTGGCCCAACCCTTCTATGCAGATCATAGCCTTACAGCAGGGAGAGGCCGAGGCTCAGCTCTCTCAGCCTGACTGAGCCCTCCTGGGACAGACACACCCCTCTTAGCATTCAGGTCCCAGAAGGGTCAGAGTCTCAGGGTTCATCCTGGCTCTGGAACTCCCTCCCCACCTTACCATGCAGAATGAAGAAGGTCTTGGGGTTAAACCTGTTGGGGTCCAGTCCATCCAGCTCCTCCCACACCTCCTTCAACTGGGCTTGGCTGCCCTGTGGAGGGGAGAGCAAGGAGCTCATGAGCAAGAAGTCTGGATGCCACGGGATAAAACCAAATATCCCGTTACCCCCATCCAACAAACCAATCATCTCGCTCAAGCAAGAAAACTAAGAAAACTACAACTCCCAGCAGCCCCTGGGGCAGCAGGGTACAATAACAGGGAGTTTTTGCCTCTATGGCTTCTGGGAGTTGTAGTTCTTCAACCGCTTTCTTGTCTTGGGTTTGAGCTGGATGTGGTAAAGTTGGCACAAATGGGGGTCCTCACAGGCACGTTGACTTTGGGGTGCTCGCGGTGCCGGCGCTGTTGCTCTTCCAGCTTCCTCTCTGCCTCCTTTCTCTGCTCCTCTCCCAGTGACTCCAGATAACGCCGTCTCTCGTGTTCCTTAAGCATCTCATAGCGCTTGAACTCTTCATGATGGGCTGCGTCATACTGGGCAAGGTCCCGGGTGGCCTGGGGAAAGGCACAGGGTCACTGCCCTCTCCCCGCTATGCCCTGCCCCCGATTCCCGCCTGGAAATGGCAGGCCCTTGGCCCTGAACCTGGCAGGGGCAGCCCCAACCTCTAACTGTCCTATGTCTCTTTCCTGATGTGTCCCCCCACCCCTTTTTATTTTTTGAGACAGAGTCTCATTCTGTCGTCCAGGCTGGAGTACAGCGGCGTGATCTCGGCCCACTGCAACCTCTGCCTCCCAGGTTCAAGCGATTCTCCTGCCTCAGCCTCCTGAGTCAAACCTCCAACATGGTAAAACCCTGTTTCTACTAAAGATACAAAAATTAGCCACGTGTGGTGGCACGTGCTTATAATTCCAGCTACTCGGGAGGCTGAGGCAGGAGAATCACTTGAACCTAGAGTTGGAGGTTGCAGTGAGCCAAGATCCTGCTACTGCACTCCATCCTGGGACACACAGTGAGACTCTGTCTTAACAACAACAAAAAACCCACCTAGCCTCTTGCCAGCCTCCAACTTCAGAGACCACTAGCGGGCCCGGCAAGCCGGCTCACATCCAAGACACTGTCTCTTTCTCCCTTTCTGCAAAGTTTCCCTCAATCCTCTGCCTCTGGACCCACTCCCATTACCGTCTGAATCAGCAGCTCCAGGTCACGGGCCTCGAATGTATGCTGGTTCTGAGGGTCCAGGTGTTCAAACTGCTTCAGGAGATTCAGGTGATCCACCTGTACATCTGGAAGACAGGGAAGAGTCCAAACCTCAGGGAGTGTTCTTTCAAAACCCCCATCTTGGGCCAGACGTGCTGTAAAGAAGTCACAGAGGGCACTAGGGAAGCCCAGAAGACAGGTTGAGCCTGGGGCAATCAAGGAGGGCTTCCTGGAGGAGGTGATCCCACGACTGACTCTGATGCTTATAATAAAAACTAACATGTACTGCATACTTACTGTATGCCAGGCCATGCCCTAAACACTTTAATTGTATTAATTTATTTACTTTCCATAAAAACCTGACAGCATGGGTCTATGATTATCCCTATTTTATGAATGGTAACACTAAGTCCCCTTGAGGGATTGTGGCTTGTCTAAGCTACCAGCTAGCAAGTGGCGGAGCAAGGATGGGAACTGGTCATTGGATACCCGAAACCATGACCCGCCACCATTTCCTTTTTTTTTCCTTCTTCTTTTTCTTTTTTGGGGGACAGGATTTCACTCTCATCACCCAGGCTGGAGAGCAGTGGTGCGATCTCAGCCTACTGCAACCTCCACCTCCCGGGCTTAAGCAATCCTCCTGCCTCAATCCCCTGAATAGCTGGGACTACAGGTGTGTGCTATCACACCTGGCTAATTTTTGTATTTTCAGTAGAGATGGGGTTTCACCATGTTGGCCAGGCTGTTCTTGAACTTCTGACCTCAGGTGATCTACACCTCCCAAAGTGCTGGGATTACAGGCGCAAGCCACCCGGCCAGCCACAACCACTCTTTAAAAAAAACAAACAAAAGCCAGGCGCGGTGGCTCAACCCTGTAATCCCAGCACTTTGGGAGGCCGAGGCAGGTGGATCACGAGGTCAAGAGATCGAGACCATCCTGGTCAACATGGTGAAACCCCGTCTCTACTAAAAATACAAAAAATTAGCTGGGCATGGTGGCGCGTGCCTGTAATCCCAGCTACTCAGGAGGCTGAGGCAGGAGAATTGCCTGAACCCAGGAGGCGGAGGTTGCGGTGAGCCGAGATCGCGCCATTGCACTCCAGCCTGGGTAACAAGAGCGAAACTCCATCTCAAAAAAAAAAAAACAAACTCCAGAATTTTTGGTAAAGCATCAACCAGTCTTAGGGGTTACATTGTGTGCTCCTAACTTCCTATGTTGAAATCCTAAGCCCCATTACCTCAAAATGTGACCTGATTTGGAGACTAGGCCTTTGCAGAGGGAATCAGGTTAAGATGAGATCATTGTGCCGTCAGTGGCTCGTGAGGTCAGTGGCTCATGCCTGTAATCCCAGCACTTTGGGAGGCCGAGGCGGGCAGATCAGGAGGTGAAGAGATCAAGACCATCCTGCCCAACATAGGGAAAACCCATCTCTACTAAAAATGCAAAAATTAGCTGGGTATGGCCTCCTTCACGCAGGCCTTTAGTCCCAGCTACTTGGGAGGCTGAGGCAGGAGAATCACTTGAACCTGGGAGGCGGAGGTTGCAGTGAGCCGAGATCGTGCCACTGCACTCCAACCTGGCGATAAAGTGAGACTCCATCTAAAAAAAAAAAAAGATGAGGTCGTTACTTCGTTACTTTACTGTGGGCCGTAATCCAACATGACTGATGTCGTTATAAAAAGGAGAAATTTATGGCCGGGCGCAGCGGCTCATGCCTGTAATCCCGGCACTTTGGGAGGCTGAGATGGGAGGATCGCTTGAGCTCAGGCATTTGAGACCAGCCTGGACAACATGGCGCAACCCCATTTCTACAAAAAATACAGAAATTAGCTACATGCAGTGGCGTGTGCCTGTAGTCCCAGCTACTCGGGAGGCTGAGGCAGGAGAATCATTTGAGCCTGTGAGGCGGAGGTTGCAGTGATCTGAGATCGTGCCACTGCACTACAGCCTGGGTGATGGAAGTGAAACCGTATTTCAAAAAAAATAATGGGCCGGGTGTGGTGGCTCACACCTATAATCCCAGCACTTTGAGGGGCCAAGACAGGTAGATCACCTGAGGTCAGGAGTTCGAGACCAACCTGACTAACGTGGGGGACCTCCATCTCTACCAAAAACACAAAACAAGACCATGCTTGTAATCCCAGCTACTCGGGAGGCCGAGGCAGGAGAATCACTTGAACCCGGAAAGCAGAGGTTGCAGTGAGCTGAGATCCCGGCACTGCACTCCAGCCTGGGAGACAAGAGCGAAACTCCTTCTCAAAAAATACACCCAAATAAATAATAATAATAATTTATAAACCAAAAATTACAATAAAAGGAGAAATGTGGGCCAGGCATACAGAGAGGGAAGATGGTGTGAAGACAGAGGGAGAAGACAGCCGTCTGTAAGCCAAGGAGTGGGGCCTGGAGCAGACCCTCTCTCACCCAGCGCTGCCAACTCCTTGGCCTGGACTCTGGCCTGCAGTCCCTGAGCCAGGCAAGTTCTATTGTTGAAGCACCGGGCCTGGGGGACTTGGCTACAGTGGCCTCAGCAAACACATGCAGCCTGGCTCGTATGGGATTTTCCGAGCGGTCAGGAAGGGGTAGCGTTTCCAGGCAGGAAGGGACAGCACATACGCTGTCAACACCCACTTATTCACTGCACACGTCTCCCCTGGCCTCTGGGGACCCAGGCCTGCGCTGTGCCATGCTGGACCCAGAATGAATCAGCCCAGCCCCGCCCTCAAGCGGCCCTTGGTCAGGTGGGAGGAAAGACCACACACACACACACAGAGCTAGAATCTGGGAGACCCAGGCTGCAGTGGACACATCTCTAACCCTGGCTGAGCCCAGAAGTGCAATAGGCGTGCAGGACACATGTACAGGCTGAATCTCAAATTCATTATTTGTGCCAGGAATGTGTGTTGAGCCGCTACTCCAGGCTGACCCAGTGCTGGGTGCTGTGGTCACAGCAGGAATCAGATGGTGACAGAATCCTGCCTCTTGAAGTCCGGGTGTGGTGGCTCATGCCTGTAATCCCAGCACTTTGGGACGCCAAGACAGGCAGATCACCTGAGGTCAGGAGTTCAAGACCAGCCTGGCCAACACGGTGACACTCTGTCTCTACTAAAAATATAAAAATTAACCAGGTGGGGTGGCAGATGCCTGTAGTCCCAGCTACTCGGGAGGCTGAGGCAGGAGAATCGCTTGAACCCAGGAGGCGGAGGTTGCAGTGAGTTGAGATTGCGCCACTGCACTCCAGCCTGGGTGACAGAGTGAAGCTCCATCTCAAAAACAACAACAATAAAAACCAAAGCCTTCTGCCTCTTGAGGACCCAGTCTGGAGAGACAGAATAAGTGACCAAGGGGTGGACAAAAGAATACCAAGGACACAAATAAATGGAGGCTCCTTCACGCAGGACGGCTGGGGCGGGGGGTCGGGGGGCTCGCTGAGGAGGTGATACTCCAGCCGAGACGGAAGCTCCACGGACCAGGCAAAGAGCCCCGAGAAGGAATGTCACAGGACAGCGGGGTGAACAGGCAAAGGTCTCGAGGCTGCCCTCCAGCAATTTCTAACAATGCTGATACAAGAGGGCCAGGGTGCACAGGGAAAGGGTGGGGCCGGGCTGATACGGCTCAAGGGATCATCCTGCCTCAGCCTCACAGGTAGCTGGGACTATCAGCCCGAGTCCCCGAGTCTGGCTAATTATGAATTATGATAGTGACTTTTTTTTTGAGACAGAGTCTTGCTCTATTGCCCAGGCTGGAGTGCAGTGGCATGATCTCAGCTCACTATAACCACTACCTCCTGGGCTTAAGCAATTCTCCTGCCTCAGCCACACAAGTAGTTGGGATTACAGGCGTGGCCACCACACCTGGCTAATTTTTATGTTTTCGGTAGAGACAGGCTTTCACCATGTTGGCCAGGCCGGTCTTGAATGCTGGACCTCAAGTGATCCACCCGCCTTGGCTTCCCACAGTGTTGGGATTACAGGCATGAGCCACTGTGCCTGGCCATAATGATTTTTTTTTTTGGAGACAGTGTCTCCCAGGCTGCAGTGCAATGGCACAGTCTTGGCTCACTGCAACCTACGCCTCCTGGTTTCAAGCGATTCTCCCACCTCGGCCTCCCGAGTAGCTGGGATTACAGGCACGCGCCACCACACCCAGCTAATTTTGTATTCCTAGTAGAGATGGGGTTTTGCCATGTGGATCAGGCTGGTCTCAAACTCCTGACCTCAGGTGATCTGCCCGCCTCGGCCTCCCAAAGTGCTGGGATTAGAGGCATGAGCCACTGCACCTGGCCATGATAATGACTTTTATTATTTACTATTACGATGTATTTTTAGTAGGAATGAGGTTTTGCCATGTTGGTCAGGCTGGTCTAAAACTCCTGAGCTCAGGTGTTCCGCCCGCCTCAGCCTCCCAAAGTGCTGAGATTACAGGCATGAGCCATATAAGAATTTTTAAAAACAACAAGCTGGGTGTGGTGGCTCACGCCTGTAATCCCAGCACTTTTGGGAGGCTGAGGCGGGCGGATCACCTGAGGTCAGGAGTTTGAGACCAGCCTGACCAATATGGTGAAACCCCGTCTGTAAAAAATAAATAAATAATTAAAAAATAAAAACAACAAATGGAAGCAGAATATAAACAAACAACATTGCAGTGTTAGTATCAAGTCATGCCAGGAGGAACACTGCGGCAATCTCCCATGCACATTTCACAGCAGGGAGGGAGGCCTCGCCTGCCTAGCACACCACCACCCGGAGGCTGGGAGCGAGGACACCCCCCCACCCCTCCCTGCCTGCCCCTCCCGCCCTGCCCCTGCTCACTGGGCTCCTGCTGGGCGTCCATCTTGGCCTTGAGCAGCATCCGCAGCCGCGACACCTCCTGTCGCTTGAGCTCATCCAGCTTGGTGCGGACGTGGTGGCTGACGAAGTCCAGTTCTCGGCTCAGCTTCCCGCTCTGAGGGGAGAGGAGACCCTGGTCCGCCTGGGGGCCCGAAGGGGGCATGCCGGGTGGCCTAGGCCTGCTCTCTATCTTCTCTGACAGTTTCTTACAAGCTTTCTCATGCCCCAGTCTTTTTTTGAGACAAAGTCTCACTCCTGTCCTCAGGCTGGAGTGCAGTGACACGACCTGGGCTCACTGCAACCTGCGCCTCCCGGGTTCAAGAGATTCTCCTGCCTCAGCCTCCCGAGTACAGTAGCTGGGATTACAGGCGCCTGCCACCACACCCAGCTAATTTTTGTATTTTTAGTAGAGACAGAGTTTCACCATGTTGGCCAGGCTGGGCTCGAACTCCTGACCTCAGGTGATCCGCCCGCCTCAGCCTCCAAAAGTTCTGGGATTACAGGTGTGAGCCACCATGCCCAGCCCTGCCCCAGTCTTATACCGTCCCTTCCCTGCTTATAGTCCCCCAGCTCCTCAGAGTCTCCAAGAAGGACAGGTCCCAGCCCCTCAGCCTGGCATTCGAAGCCCTGCCCACCTCTGCTGCTGCATGTCCCATTATTCAACAAATCACATGTTTAGGGCCAGGTGTAGTGACTCATGCCTGTAATCCCAGCACTTTGGGATGCTGAGGTGGGAGGATCACATGAGCCCAGGAGTTTGAGACCCACGTGGGCAAGATGGCAAATCCCTGTCTCTGGAAACAATAAAAAAAATTAGCTGGGGTTGGGACCGGTGGCTCACGCCTGCAATCCCAGCACTTTGGGAGGCTGAGGTGGGCAGGTCACAAGGTCAGGAGATTGAGACCGTCGTGTCCAACATGGTAAAACCCTGTCTCTACTAAATACAAAAAACTAGCCAGGTGTAGTGGCATGTGCCTGTAGTCCCAGCTACCTGGGAGGCTGAGGCAGGGGAATCGCTTGAACCCAGGAGGCAGAGATTGCAGTGAGCTGAGATTGCGCCACTGCACTCCAGCCTGGGTGACAAAGTGAGACTCCATCTCAAAAAAAGAAAAAATAAAATTAGCTGGGCGTGGTGGCATGAGCCTGTAATCCCAGCTACTGGGGAGGCTGGGGCATGAGGACTATTAGAACCTGGGAGGCGGAGGTTGCAGTGAGCACAGCGCCACTGCACTCCAGCCTGGGCGACAGAGCCAGACACCATCTCCAAAAAAGAAAAAACAGAATGCCCTGAGACCCCTCACTTCACCTCCAACTCTCTCTGTCACACACACTGTGCTAAGTGCCTTCTCTGAGCTGCCTCTACTACGACCTGGAATTGTGTCTGGTTCTCAGTCAGAGCTGACCCTGCAACTTTCCTCCTCACAGCCTCCCAGGGCTCTCCAATCCTCCCAGGACAAAGTCCCTCAGCTCAGCACTCAAGACCTTGCAAAGCCAGACATGGCGCCTCATACCTGTAATCTCAAACCTTTGGGAAGCAGGAGGAGGCAGGAGGATAACTTGAGCCCAGGAGTTTGAGACTAGACTGAGCACTGTAGATAAACTCTTTTTTTTTTTTTTTTTACTGTGCCCGG